>NC_084966.1:6039592-6339592 GCF_949316205.1 Platichthys flesus | reverse complement strand
TTTACATAACATATATTACCCTGCCGTGTTGACGGCCGAGTAAGTACTCAAGCTCGTCCTGGCCCCTTTTCATATTTACGGCGTGACTGATTTAAGATGGACTGATTGTGGGGATTTAATTACGGAGGACACAATGGCCACACAATTCTGTTTTCTTCTCTTCTCCTCTTGCGAGGCGCTGACACGCCGCACACTCGGCTGCACACCGCCGAGGAATGTTTTACACTCCAAATGAGCTGTGCTTGCAGAAGAATTTAATTTGATCTGCCGCTGTAATTGTGCTCTCAAAAAAAAAATAGAGAGTGGGGGGGGGGGGCAAGGAAGGGAAAGAAAAAGTAGAGTGGTGGAGGGTGGAGGGTGGAGGGTGGGGGCATGCTGGGGTGGGAGGGGTCACGGTGCTTTGCAACTTTAAAATGTAATACGCACAAAAAGTAAATTAACTCAAGAGGAGAGGCCCTTGTGATGTGTTGACACTTGCACCGGGCTCTCTTACGTGGGGAAGAGTGGAGGGAGGTGGGAGGACGGAGGGAAGGGAAGGGGGGGGGGGGGGGGGAAGAATAGAGGAGAAGAAAAAAAGAAGGTGGAGGGGGGGCGGGGGGGGGGTATGATAAAACACCACAAAGAAAAGCGTTATGAATTTTATTAATGACTTGCAAGACAGTATGCAAAACATCAAAGGTCCACGGGAAAGATTAATGACCCTGTGTGAGACTGTTTAATTACCTCCAGCTAATTAGATTCTTGACCAAAATTTTTAATATCTGCGTTCGTGCCCGTCGCCCTAATTGAGATTCCACCGTATTTATCAATCTTTCAACCAAATAAAAAAAAAAATATCCTCAGTGTGGACTTTCTTAATTTCTTTTGGGGTCCTTTAGATTTTCCTCCCACTGCTCTTGACACACTCAGCGTTTGAAGTGAGATCCTGAATGTCACGACAGGTCGGAGTGAGGAGAGAGGAGAGAGGAGGCTCACCGTAAAGGACTGAAGCTTGTTTACTCACTATCAGGATTGGGGGGGTGTGTGTGTGTGTGGGGGGGGGGTTATCAACCTGATCTGGGTTTCTAATGAAGTGCGCTTGCTAATAAACAGACTTAGCGGGTCTCTGTCAACTCTCCTTGTCGTTGCCATAATTCTCTTATCTGGACCTGAGCGGAGGAGAGAGCAGCTCTCCCAGGAACTACTCTCCATCTACGTCTCATTTCGCCTCCGCTTCCATCTTCCTCCTCTAGATAATCCGGCTGGTGTTTACCAGCACACACACACACACACAGACACACACACATACGCAGTTTCATCTAAATCGTTGTCTTTGAACTTCCAGCGCATATTATCTGTTCTGTGACCCTCTTGTTGTTGTTGTTGTTGTTGCGGCTGCTGCAATAATTGCACTCGGATTATTGCAGTGAAGTCAGACACGACTCTTCCTCTGGGTTCGGGCTTCTCGGTATCCACCTCCGTGGCTGTTTGTCGAGCCACTCCGGCTTCTCCAAGACGGAGATCCTAACTTGGAGCTCATTACTCCACATCCTTCTGAAGAGAAGCCTCCCTACCTGGAGGTCGTGAGATAATTGCCAGAGCGGGAAAAACTAAGGAAATAATGAATTCTATAAGTGAAATTATTTCTCAGGCCTCTCTCATTTTCTCCTTTCCGTCTGGTGAAATCCTGTGGTTTTATTTGCTTTGCATATTTTCCGTGGCTCTAACATCATTCAGAAAAACAAGATCTGTTTATTGCTGAACTTCCTGCAACTCTCCCTCTTTCCTACATAATAAAGGGTCACACGCTAAATTGACAAACATTGCAAGATCCAGAACTGATTTTATGTTTTAATGAAATGTTGTCTGGCCCCTTTTTGTCCTGAGGACCTCGCTTAATATTTCTTATTTTCCATTTGTTCATACTGCTGCTTGACAAAAAGTGAGCTCCAGAAATTTAATTTAGGTTTCAGTACCACACAGGGTCTCGGACAAAAAAATTGAAAATAATTATCAAGATCTCAGGTTGAACATTGTATTCTATTTTTTTCTCATTAATAAAAAACAAAAATTGCTGTATTTCTAATTCTCCGTCTTTTCTCTTTATATATCTTTTATTAACTACTGAAGAGCATTTGTTTTTAAAGCAGGACAAACACACACACTCTGGCATCAACACAAACCTGCGTGCACTGTCACGAACAACGCCGAGGCCGTGCACGTCCGCCCACAGCACCATCTGCTGTCCAAACCCCTCCATTACAACAGGAGCCCCGGTTCCAGAGCTGACAACATGCACCAGCAGCTCACGAGCCCTGCAGCACTTTCCTGTGAAATCCTATCACGGTGTCAAGTCTCACAGCAGCAGTTTGAGCGAGAGGGGTTAAGCCTTAATGAGCATGCATTCATTATAAAGATGTTTCTGAGAAAAGGCCTCCTTCCCCCTTGATGCCCCTCGTTTTCTCTCAGCCCTTCTTCCTCCATTTCTCCCACTTCATTCTCGGGCCCCGGTTTTTCCCCACTGCCTCGACAACACCGCTCGCTCGCCCGACACTCGTTCTATCCGCCCTCTCCGTCTCTTCTCACTCCCTCTATTCGTTTCCATCTGTCTCACTGTCTCTCTTTAAAGACGGAGATCTAAATAGGAGTAGATCACCTCCCTCGCTGGCGTTTCATTAGAGGCAATTAGAAAGCCGACGCTGCAGCGTCCCATAAGGCTCGGCGGGGAGAGAGGGAAGGCGCAGGCCGCATTAGCTCGTTGAGATGAAGTATGTATGACAACGCTTTCATCAACGCGCAACAATTCCTCGCCGACGCCTCCCGAGCTGTGTCAGAGGTACCATTCTGACAATTATGACAATTAACACTGTCAAAATAAAGCCATTAGCTTAGCGAGAGGGCAAACCAATACACTTAATTACAGGGGTTTCTGTCAAAATGGATTCCCTTCAGACCACGTCCAGAATGGAAAAGGAGTTGAGTGTGGGGTGGGGGGGGGGGGGGGGGGGGGGGGAATAACTGCTGTTGCTTCAATGTACGTCTGAGTTAGAGCTTCCTGAATCTATGGGTCATTGACCACGACTCATAAAGACTTTTAGTGGAATAAATGTGCAGAAATACTTTCCTGCCGACAGGGCTGGTTTGTTTAATCTGACGGATCAAAAAAGTACTCGATTACTTAATTTTCTGTCAGTTTAATTTGTTTTATTTGTTATAAATCAACTCCTTTACGGCCTGACGCCATAAAAAAGCTGTTGTGCCGAGCCTCCCTCTGTCTTATCTTTGATTCTGAAGCCAAACATCTAAAGTCTGCATTAAGGCCTCATATATCTTCTTTATAAATGAGATTTGGGATCTCAGTAGGATTCTGAAATGATTCAATTAAAAGGGTGTAAATCACAATTTCGAAGAAGGCTGCTCTGGCATTGTGATGCCGCCCTCCAGGCTGTGTAGGTCGCGGCTCTACAGCTGCACGACCACATCCCTTCACCGTGCACCGGTTTGCATCAGCACGGCACCGAGACATCATCCGGGGCTCCAGGTTGAAACGTCAGCCGACCGGGAGAGTGCGGGGACACTTGACTCGTGTCAATCTCCAAACAATATTCCACACGACGCCGCGAGATTGAGTTTTGTCACCTTTAAAATATTCAGCCCTGCCCCATCTGTCCGCCGGCGCTTCGGGGGGAATCTGCTCGACTTCGACGCGCCGATGTGAAAACACAATTACACAATCTCCAGGGAGCACGCTGTCCCGTCACATTATATTTACCTTACACGTGCACTTCACTTCTCCGCCTATCTGTCCCTCCATCTACCCCACGTCTCCTCTGAGTGGATGAGGTCACTCCTCGCAGGGCGTCTGCCGCGTTTCTTTATGACTTAACTCTCCCTTGTTTATGGCACGCACCTACAAAGAAAACACAAATCAGATTTCGGCAATCTCCGGAATCAGAGGATGGTGGTAATGGGATCCACCTGAAGAGGCTGCTGGTCTGTGCATGGGGATGAATGTAAGGTTCTGTATAGTGATGCTACAGGAAGCCAGTCACAGGGCCCACAAGCCTTGAATTCATAATACAGCTCGGAAACCCTACACATGGAAAGTCTTGTAATTGCCTCATATAATGAACGACATGCCGTTTGACAAATTACATCAAAAAATATCAATTAAAATAAAATGATTGGGAATCAAGTGCATTCAAAGCACGTCACGTTTCCATCGCAGCCCTTTCCGATTCAAACCCTCATTAACAAACTGGATTTTGAACCGGCGAGACCTGAAGGCTGCAGCGGGTTACTGAGCTCCTCAACGACCTCTGACCTCCAGACGTATTCCGGGATCAAAGTGCAGCCATGTGGGAAGGAGAGTGGGGGGGGGGGGGGGGGGGGGGGTCAAAAGTTTAGGGCCAAACCCTTTCGCCTGCTGCAAACGCCATCTACTGACCCCCTTGGTAGGAAAAGCAGTTCCGGGTCAGTGAGGGAGTTTTCGCTCTGATTTGTTTGTAATTAATGATTTCAAGCAAAACAAACCCCGACGAGGGAAGTAGGGGAAATAATTGACTGCGTCTTTAAATGCATTCGTGATGTGCAACTAGAAAAGCGTCACGTGTGCAGAAGTTGTGGACAAATGTGTGCACTCAGACAGGGGGGGCAGCAGCGTCGTGTTCGTGCTCCCACATGTGTTAGTGAAGTAAAAGTAAGGAGTAGTTTGACGTCAGGGTCAAGTACTCCAGGTCGTTACTGCAGTAATACGCACGACTGTTTCCAACCTAATAGAATTCTAGAAAATAACTTTGTTCTGGCTAAACTCTGACAAATTCAATTCAAACGAGGTCAGACAAACTGAATGAGCCATGACATCAGTGATCCTCAAAAAGGAAAGGCCCGGCTGTATATTTCAATTATATATATATATATGTGTGTGCATGTTTATAATCATTCCATTTCCTCAATCTTATTTTCAAAGTTAAAGCACTTCTCGATGGAATCAGCGAGTCTGTAAATCAGAGCACTTTGAGTCGGAGGAATTGCCGCCGCTGCCGGTGCTTCTTCCCCCGTCTTTATCAAAAAAGAGGAAGCTGATGAGTCCCTTCAGATAAGGACGGGAGCCCTTCGCTCAAAGCTCCATGCTAATAAATGAATATGTTCTCCATCACGACCAAACGCTTATTGTATTTTTCGGGGGGGGGGGGGGGGAATGCAATTTGTATCGTTTTCTGCGCCGCACATCAAAAGGGGAAGTGGGGCCGCGTGCGATGACTCACTGCCACGGAAAACGCTCTGTTTCCAATCGAGGAGAATCTGATCTGGGCTCTGCTCGTTCATTTGGGTTTTCTTTAAAACATCTTGTTTGATAAGGCTGCTCGAGCAGTGACGGTAAATGGGCGGAGAAGTTGAGGCAAAGAACAGTCACACGGAGGGGCCGTCAGCTTATCAATAAATGACATCATCTGCCCCCCAGACGTCTCTCTGCCTGTCACATCCGAGTGTGTGGGGGGGGGGGGGGAGACAAAAAGGAAGAAATGTCTATTTCTGCCATTAGGTCTGTCTGGATGAAAGCTGAGGTCACACACTCTGTGGACAGTTTGTCTCTTGTCTGTGGACACGGAAACTTTAAGCCGGACTTGACAACAAACACTCTTCAGTGGCCGTACAGTCGGGAAAAGACCTGATTGTAAATTAACTATATTAGGTTTAAAGCTGAAAATAGCACAATCTATTATCTATCTCTCGTGCATAATAAAATTGGACAGTTCAAAATACCAAAACCGGCACACGCGACAATATTAACTTAAGATAAATACACAAGGATGTAAAGTATAAATGAGCAAGTGACACTCAACCTCAACTGGGATTTCCTTCATTGGATTTTATCAGAATTGAGTGAACCAGAGTATAGAGCTGCTTTCGGACGTGCCCTGAAGTTCGGACATTCTCCTGGAAGTTTGTGGAGAGGGAGGGGGGGGGGGGGGGGGGCTTTTCCTGCCAGCCCCAAAAAGAAAGGTCAGACGTGTGAATACAGCAGTAAAAGGTCCCCGGGCATTCCCAGAAGGCCAGTGGGCGAATTGATGACCTTTCCAAACACGCCAAGGTCACCGACCCCCTCACCTAAATGATCCGGACGGGTTCTGGGTTGTTGTGAACGCGTCTGACCGAGACAATCTGTGTTCTTCATGTCATTCTGTTTTGTTTTTCTTTACCTGATCAAATTAGTCATGTGTTTCTCCTTGACATGTTTCTTTTTTGTCTTAATGGAATCAGTTATTATCACATTACTTCCATTCTGCTCGTGTGGTGACAAACATAACCGAGAAGCAGACAGTATTTCTTTTGTGCTCTGTCCCAGTACAACCCGTCGGCCATATTTCACGGCTGATACGAGCGTACCCATAACCGACCGCTCGCCCAGAACACAGAAGATCGTGGAAAGTCCCCGCCGCACCAACAAAGACGCCAGTGTGCCGTGCTTGTGCGAATTTTTTGCAATTGTGTTGAGATCTGTCTGGTGATGTCCTTTGAAGACCGTCATCCACATCCCATTATCATTCTGAGAACCTTTGATTTCTCCAGCGACTTCAAACAAAGTATAAAAATATAACACAACCGTTTTTTTTTGGTTTTGTGAGTCGAGTTAAACTTGAATTAACATCTCTCTAATTAGAAGATGTGCTGGGTTATTTAAGTGATTAAAACGGATTTAAGGGAGCGGCCTCTCGGTATCAAACTGCCATCGCCGGCTGCGTGACCACCACTGCCGTCCCAAATTCCCTTTCAAAACAATTCGGGGGGAAATGGCATCTCGAACTTTCCATAAACTTTATATTTAACACAACACGATTTCTCAGGACTGAACCCTGCACATTCAAGGCAATTACCCCGAGCTGCGATGGAGATGTGGAGCCGGTGCAGCTGCGGAGACGCGGTGATGATGGTCGAGCTCATTAGCAGTCAGCCTGGACGGCCGTGAGCTCTTTCTAATGTGTTTCTTGAAAACAGCAGTGGTGTGCATGCACTAGTCTGAGGAAACCTGTCGCGGATCAGACAGAGGAGTCGCAGGGCAGATTCTGACTGAACCGACTCCATCTGACAAATTCTGACATTCTTTCTGGGGATTTGGATACAAATTGGAAAAAGACAAACACCATATTGGTGCCCCTCTTATCCCTTCGAGTAAATAAACCTAATAAGGAAATCTAATCATGAAAAACTGGTGAAATCTTGCTACAAAAAATATCAAGACGAGTTTCCAGATTTCCAAATTGTATTGAAACCTTTAAAATCCCCAGATATTGACTTTTACATGGATGTGCACCAATTTGCACAGACTCATATCATATACGAGTTATGATAAATATCATATCATACATTTTTCTTTGAGTAAATCATCAAATGTTTGGGAAAACAGTTTATCTCTCGATGTTAAACAAAGTCAAACAAAAACCTTGTGTTGTGTGTTTTTGTGTGAGCCACAAAAACACACACAAAACTTGTGTGAGTTTTTGTGTGAGCCAAAGTAAACCTGGAATATGTATTTGAGCCCAGGTTCTATCAGACACCTCCTGCCTCCTGCCTGCGTCTAATCCACTAAACTTCCCGCTGATCATCAATCATTCAGCCGGAGCCGGTGGCACGAGAGGGCATCTGAGACCCAACGGAAACTTCAAACGGCAGGTCAGTGGCACGGCCCCCGAAAACCACATTGTGTTTTCACAACAATGGTGGAGCCATTACATCGGAGCCTGTTATCAGCCGAGGGCAACCAGGGACGGTTCCTGCCTCATTGTGAGCCATCGTGGTGGATTGTGTTCGGTGGGGAGCTCAGACTAAACACGTCGGGGGCGTAAGAAGACCCACCTGAGGCTTATCTGATGGGACGTGGAAACAGTGGCAACAATGTGGGGAAGGAACGCATCCTGCCATGTTGTCACGAGACGCTGTTTGTCTGTGTGCGCTGAGGTCAGTGTGTTACGTGGGGTTTTACACTTGACTTTGTGTACTACTAAAGTTTGTGTGTATATGAACACATAATAACTATGTTTGGTGTGTGTGTGTGTGTGTATACATACAGGTAAATCAAAGTCCTTAGTTGTGTGTTTGGTGCCATCACATGTTTGTGTGTGCGCCAGATCCCAGAGAGTGTGTCTCGTGATGGACTCAGCGTGACATCTCCAAATGATAAAGCCACAGATGAATTGTTTATGGTGCTTTTACAAGTGTGTGTTTCTGCGCGTGTCTTTGTACATTGGTGCAAGTGTGGATGTATGTGTGTGTGTGTGTGTGTGTGTGTGTGTGTGTGTGTGTGTGTGTGTGTGTGTGTTGTGGGGGGGAGTTAGCTGGAGTGAATAATTTAGAGAAAAAGCCGTTTGTTTTCAGGGAGTGAAGGCAAAGACACATCTGAAACATATGGGAGGAAATCACATTGAAAGCAGTGAGCAGTAAATTAATGGTAACAGATGCCAAGATGTCTGGCTTGTGCTTTTTTTTTCCCGACTCCTTGCTTGCTTGTGTTTTTTTTTTTCTCCGAGAGCCCTTGCATTCTTAATGTTGGGAAATAATACAATTAAGATTTGCCCTCTGTCGTGTGGAGTTCAGCGGCGTTGCTTCTTCTTCTTCGGCTCCGTGACACCGGGATCCTGGAGGTCGGCCGGTCCTCGCCCGGGTCCGGAGTCCCCTTCTCCCCGTGCCACCGTTTAACTGATTGTAATTCTCGGTGGTAATAGGTTCTTCGGCTGCAAAATGACGGCTCGACAATGACGCCATAAATTATTGATGTTACCTTGATGTTGCAGGCCTGTTTCACTGATGAGATAAAAAACAAGAACTGTGGTCTCCGTTTGCTCAAGCCCCCCCCCCCCCCCCCCCCCCCCCCAAAGGCGAATATCTTGACATGTTAGAATATGTGTAAGCCTCAACTGTGCATTTGTGTGTGCGTGTGTGTGTGTGTGTGGGGTGGTAGTTTGGGGAAGGGGAGGGGGGGGGGGGTGGTTGGCCTATGTCCAAGCTTGAGCAGCAACAAAGACAACCTTGCTCTTAATGGCACATATCCGGGAGATGGAAGAGCCCGATACATGAAAGCACTGTGATCATTACACTGATAGCAATTATCCTTCAGGAGGCTCTAATGGCAGCGGCCTCTCTCGCACACACACACACACACACTAACACACACTAAGACACACACACGTACACACTTGCAATCAAGGGTGGCGGGCAATTAAATGCAATGCTTTTTGGTGAACCTTTAGCGGCGAACAAAGCCCGACGACAAGGACCGACAAGGAGATTTATTAAGAGAAAAGGCGTAATTTGCTGAGAACAAAAGGGGGGGGTGTGGGGGGGGGGGGGGAATCGGGACAAGCGAGGGACAAAAAGAGGGGAGAAAGACAAAATATTAATGTTGTTTATTAATCTCTTCTTAATGTGTTGCGGTGGACTGGGGTGAATGTTAAAAGGGGATGGGGGGGGTGCAGAGGGGGGATGCAGAGGGGGATGTTATGGGGGTCTCTGGAGGGGAGCAGGGGCTCTGGCAGAAGTATGATTGAGTGCAGGGGCCAGTGTGACGGAGGGGACAAAAACAACAAGGTAATTAAAGCTTAAAGCGTGCAGTTTACGCTCTGCCATCCGTGACAGCGTAAGGTGTCTTCCATCCAACCCCCCCAGCCCCCTACGCCGCCCCCCCCCACCCCTTCCCAAATGGAAAATAAGTCAGGTAATTGTCATTGCGCTCTGCATGTCATTACATATTAAACGGGTAATTCATCTTCGTGGAGAATGCAGGGGGAAGCAGGTAGGACTGGGTTTATTGGTCATAAACCGACGCGCGGGGCTAACGTTTATCAAATCAGGGTTTTACAGGAGAAATGACAAACATCACCAGAAAGAAATGATCTGCGATATAACACTCCTGTGTGTGTGTGTGTGTGCCTGTGTGTGTCTGTGTGTGTGTGTGTGTGTGTTTTGATGGAAAAGAGTGGAAAGTCACCACATGGAGAGGGATCTTTGAGTTAAAGTTTTGGAAAGCATCAGCATCACTCCCCTCGCCGCGCACACACAAACACACACAAACACACACACACAGCGCTCCTCTACAGTATCGGTTATCTTTTTTTTTTCTTTTTTTTTTCAAAGTGGGACTGGTTGACAACAGAGATCGCTCCCCGTTGCTTTTTCCTCGTGCGGTTACAAAGAGGCGCGTAAAAAAGTTACAAGGTTGTCCCCCGTGGGGTTAGATTTCAAACAGCACCTGTCAAAGCAGATGGGGCATTTAAATAAGAGTCTTTAAGAGGTATTTGTTACAGCGGAGGCTCAGGAGTACCTGCTGTGCTCGCCGATGCTTTTCACGGCTGTCGTTGCTCTCACAGAATCTGTTTGCTGTGTTTGCAGGGATAAACATCACATAAAAAAAAACACAAAAAAAAAAGAAAACACAAAGTAACCCACTGAGGCCACAAATTACAACAGGGAAGACTGCATTTATGTAACGGATGATGCGAGCAGGGCCAAGTCTGCTTGTGTGACTCTTTGCACGTATGAAGACGTATTGCACGTGTCAGTTTGAACATATGCACGCTCACATGTTGTAGCTGTGAGGTTTTGTCTCTAATGAGACGTTGGATGAGAACAAAACCTTGAAATTCATTTATTTTTTACAAGTGAAGTTTCGTTATTTCCGCCTTATGGATGCAAAGTGAAATTGAGCATGTGTGTGTGCAATGACTCAACGGAAAAATTGCAAGGTCAACTTTCCAGAAGCAGAGAAAAAATAATCTAAACACTTCAAGTCTTGGATATCACCTCAACCTCCATCACATAACACCCTGACCTCCCCTCTCTCCTTCCCAGTGACCTCCCAACTGAAGACAACCTGCTGGTTCCGAGACGCACACTGGAGCGACTGGGGACGGCGCTCGGGCCCCCGGCCCCAGTGTGAGCCCACACCTGGGAATTCAGGCAGAGACTGTGACCAAACATCCACCCCTGGACAGATGTGTCCTCGCGGCCGAATGTGTGTCCTCAAGACAAACAAACACAGCCACCTATAAGACTCGGGCTCCGTCGGGGAGTCGCCTTGAACTGGAGCGGAGACAAATAAATAAATCACTAACATCAAACACGTCTTCTTGAGCTCAGGAAGGTTTGAGGTAAAAACACGCATAGAACAGGGCTGTTGCCAAATTCACCCATTTGTTGTGGTCGTTACTGCTGCACAAACATTTGTTCTACTTGTCAAAGGTCCAAGGTGTCACCTTCTGGAAAATCGACATATTTGAGAAGGTTTGATGCATCATATATTTAGTTGGAAGTTAAATAAAAATTTCCCTAAATATGTCCTTTATGTCAATTTCCTGCAGTCATCGCTTCTGCAGATAATTGATCCCCCTGGTGCTGCAGCCACACAACATCCGGTCCTCCAGCCTCTCACCCGGCCCGTCCTGCTGTAGACCCTTATTTGACAAAATTGATGACAAGGTCATAGACCACCGAGAAGGGAGGGGGGGGGGGGGGGTGCTGTCGGCGTAGCGGCTGACATGCCAGGAGTTGCCGTGTTTGAGACTGATCCCCTCTTGAGATGACTTCCTTGTCACTTTGTTTCGTCACTCCGTGCCCTGCGATTTCCCACGGCAGTGACCACCAGGGGACCGGGGGGGGGGGGGCATGTGCTGGAGGTCAGCGTGCGATCCCAGCACGCACCCTTCGTAAATTCCCCGCCCATCACCGCGGCCCGGCGCTCTCTCGATGACAGAGGGGAGACTCCTTTAATACACTGGTGGGTTCAGCGACAGTCTCTCCTTCTGTCATCCTAATATCTCTCTCTCTCTCTCTCTCTCTCTCTATCTCTCTGTGGCCCTCCCCATCCTTCTATCAGCGAGATAAATAAAAAAAAACAGGCCGTCCTCTTGTTCTTCACATGCTAAACTTCATTTGAATTGTCAGACACTTAAGAACTGACAAAACGCTTTTCCGCGACTCCCCGTCACTCCCTCCGCTGTCAGAGGAGATAATAAATAAAAATGACTCCTGCGTGGGCGGAGGGAGAGGAGGCCGAGACACGGCACATCAAGAGATGGACAAAGTGCTCCGGGAAGCCTGTGGGGAAACTTGGGTTAAGACCACAGACCAACACTCACGTAGATGTATACACACGTACACTAAGGATGCAGACGGGAGCCCCCCCCCCCCCCGCTCCCTGAAGGATTATAATGGGAATAGGCAATGTGACAAAGAGTTAAAGGCTCGGCAGGCCAGTGTCCCAGATAATAGGACAAGCTGTCCAGAGTTCCCACTTCTTGCTCTGGTGCGGTCAAACTGGGCCCTATGTGGTGACTCTGTAGCCGACTGGGGTTTGAGAGAGGGTTGGGCGAGTAGATAAACTAAATACAGCCTCACCAAACGGGCCTCACCAGACACCCGGCTGTGGATAAACTTCCACATCGGCGGCATGACGGGAAAACATAAGCCGCACAAAGGCAACAGATAATTCTGTGAAAGTCATCGCGCAAAAGAGCGAGAATTAAAGAAATAAAAAGGTAAAAAAAAAACAAGAGCAGAAAGAGAAATGAGCTGTGAATCCAGCCACATCAACGACTGCATGAGAGAGAGACAAACAACAGAATGCCCTTGCTTTGTGGGGGTTTGCAAATACTTTGCGAGTGAAGGACAATTGGTCCTCGGTGTAAAGTGAGCGCTTGGCTTTTAACGGACCTCTGCATGCCAAGTCCTCGGCAGGCGAGGCAGGGGACACTACCTTCGCTGTCATTCAGCTCCATCTCGTCCACTAATCTTCTTGGTGCAATGAAAGAGCTTAACAGCTTTGCAACACTATCCCTCCCCAAATGTCATTATCACAATGTACTGCGCCGACCGAGCGTCTCCACCGGCTCCCTGCTTATCGTTTTCTTCATGGGAAGTTGAAGGCAGGCGGCCGCTGACATTCACCGAGCGCTCGCTGCAGCTCGGGCTCTCCAAACACAGTCGTGGAAATGTTATTCAGAAGTCCGTTATGGAGTTTTGACTTTAACGCTCGTCTTTGAGTGTCGAAATGTCGCATCAGACCCGAATGTAACATGACGCTAACGCACTTATCGGATTCAAGAGGCTTATCGGGAAATATTTGGAAAGTGGCCATCGGTGGGTCGGGAGAGAACGCGACTCTGTGATGAAAGCTCCTGACACGGGGGTTCTAATAGGACACTGTGTTAGTGCATCTGTAAATTAAAAGTCGTACAGTTTCCACAAACAGCTAAAGAAAGGTTGCTATAATACTGGCTTTCGAAAGAGTCGGTGGGTTTGTCTTACTAGGTTTGCATAAAAAGAGAACAAATATATTTCTTATAAAGCTTTATAGTGAGAGCAGTCCTTAATTCTAAAGCATTTAACTTTGACATAATCCAAATGTTTTGTGAGTAAATTATAAATAAGGTATGTTCACTTTACAGTGCATGTGTATGCAGACACCTAATAACTATAATCTATACAATTAATGCTGTAGATATTTCTGTGAGGGTAATTATTTTAGTTTGACAAGAATTGAGTCAGTATATAAACAACACAAAACTTTTACTTTATAATAAACTACATTTAGTTATATGGATTTTTCTAAAACAAAAGATGTAAGATGATACCATACTATATTTATACACATCTACAACCCATAAGCATGCTATAGTGGATTAAGCAGCTACTGCATTAACAGTAATTATGTATTTATTGTTTTACTGTATGTATTTATTATTATTACAATTTTCTTTATGAAAAAAGTCAGGTATGTGTAGAACACTCATAAGCATTAACAGATGAAATTGCATATCATATCTATCTGTAATATATATCTGATGTCAATACATATATACATAAAAACATATACGGTGATGAAGTGGCCAATCCTTCTAGGCTGAGGTTTGCACTAGCTTGTAAATTAGCAGGATTACCAAAGAAACGACGGAACTGATTTTCCTGAAATTCTGTGAAAAAGGGGGGGACGTGATCCAAGCTCATTCATTCCTGGAGCAGATCCGGATAAACAGATTAATTAAGATTATTTATTCCACATCCTTTCACATGGCAAAGTGTTTGACAGAGGTGTGCGCACTCCAAGCACTTTTTTATAGTTTATATCAAATAAAATCTGCTGGCAGCGATTCAGAAGTCTGAGACACCCCCCCCCCCCCCCCGTTGAAAGCAGGCCCCACCGTATGACCGTCCAAACTCACGGTGATGTCACATGATAAGGCAACATGTGACCACGTCCCCCATGTTCTGGGTTCATCCAACATCCCCAAAATCTGCCACTGCCATCGCCTCCACGAGCCTGGAACAACAAACTACGAGGGCGACAGTGTTGTTGTTGTCGCGGGAGGTCTTCATACACACACTGGAGATCTCTCTCTCTCTCTCTCTCTCTCTCTGTGTGTGCACTGCGTCGTCTCACTTCCACATACTTTAGCCGGATGAGGCCTTTTCTTTTTTTTTGTCTCGCAGCGTGGCGCCACAGATCTGCGGCTCGGCCGTGATCTCCGAACTCTCTGCCTCTCCCTCGCCACACTCTTTGTTTACTCTCACACAGAGTTAGTGATGAGAGCTCAGGCCCTCCACCTCCTCCTCCTCCTCCTCATCCCCCTCCTCCTCCTCTGCAACCTACCCACCACCTCATTACCTCCTCTACCTGATGGGCACACTCCTTCACCACCCCCCTCTCTCTTTCTCTCCAGCTTCATTTATATATTTATCTATTTCGCCCCGGCTTTGCGGGTTACCGTTTTTTAATATCATCGGTGAAACATGATTATTACCTCTTAATGCCGAAATTACGGGGGCATTCTTTTTGTCATCCTCGCCGTTGCATTTCTCCCGCGCAGCACCCCGTGGCAGGAACATCTTTATCTCCCCATGTGCTCCCAGTTTTAAAACCTTTACCCCCGCTGTTTGAAAAATATTTCTCATTTTCCTCCCCCATGGCGTGGAGAAATCCCCATAGGCAAACCATTAGTGATCTTTCTGCCTTTCCCAAACACTTATTACTATCACCCGCACTCCTTGAGCTGCCTCATTGGCTTTTGGTAAATTATGCAAATAAGGTGATGTTCGAAACATATAGTTTTGCTGTTTTTCTGCAACTGCGCAAGTTTGCACAGCCTTCCACCGAGCAGCCGCGGCGCCATTAAAGTGACTGAGCACGTCAGCAAGATTTATGCATCAGTGACAAATTATAATGCTTTGACGCTAATTTCCCCGCTGCTTCTTCCTCTTTTCGCACAGGTTTAGTTATGTGTTTGCCTTTTGGGGAGGCCTTGGGTTGTGAGTTTTAGTGTTTAGTAAGTTCCCCCCCCACCACCCCTCTCTCTCTCTCGCTCTCTCTTCTCCCTGCATATCAATGTGTCACTTGACTTCACATCTGCAGAGACAGGAGGCCGCAACCCAAGCGAGTCAACGCTGGTGTTTGACTCATTACAAGACGAAAGCTTAAAATCTATTCTGGAGTTGCACTTTTGTTGTCTGTGAGAGGAATAGTCAAGAAGTTTGACTTTGAGGAAGACAGCTGGATGGGCGGGGGGGGGGGGGGGGGGGGACATTTCATTCAGAGGACATACATGATAGACAACCTGCAGCAAGGAGATTTAAATGTAAATTGCAATATATTTAGCAAAGAAATAACAGTTTGCTCTCTCTCGCCACTTTCCCTCTCGAACCTCAACTTTCGATGCAAACTCTGCCATATTAATCGAGTTCCCGGCACAGATGGTGAATTAAAGAAATGCTAAATAAGTGCCTTTTGAATACAAACGTGGCACATTATCATGGACGGGTTCTCTCGCCTTCTAAAAGCCTGAGTGGTAAAAAAAAACAGCGCCATTAACGATTGAACAATAACAGGAAATCCAGCGTCGATACCCCCCCCCCCTCCTCCGCAACCAGCCAGTGGCGTCCCACCTAGCCTCGCCTCCTCTTCACGCACTGTATAATTGTTTTTCATTTACTTCGAGCACGGCTAGCTGAAAAGATGGGCCGTTTCAATGAACAGATTAGGGCCTGCGTGCACAAACAAATGACAAATCCCTCTTAACCCTGTGAGCCTCTCGCTCCACTCCCCCCCCCCAACCCACCACCACCACAAGCCTACCTCACCCCGTCAAACATTTGGCACCGGCGATGTTATTAAACACAACTTTGTAGATTTACTTCTTTCAAAAGTGCCATTTAACCAGTCGGCAGGCAGGAAGGAAGCGGCGCCGGGAGGGGAATTACAGGTTGCCAGTGTTCCGTCTTTGCGGAGGAGTGACAGGGCCGTCATTTTGCCGGCGGGGCCACCTCCCGTGTTGTTGTGACAACCGGTCATTACCCAGCGCCGAGATGCTCTCAGCTGCAGGTTTCAGCCCGGATGCAAATGGGCGCAAATGGGCTCCGACCGCGACCAAGCTAATAACGTCCTTTTCATCAGCTCTGCTCTTGCTTTTCTCTTCTTTTTTTTTATCCCTTTTCTACTCTCCTCTGCTCCCCCCATCCTCTCCTGGGAAGCTTGTTTTTTTTCCTCCTGACACTTTTCCGTTAAGGTGGAAAGTTTCGATCGTTTCGATGCCGTCACACAGCCGAGGCATTCCAACCGTGTTCCAACCACGACAGAGAGGATTTAAATGGAGCATAAAGAGATACGACTGCTTCCTGCCACATATAATAAAAGCTGTTAAATTAATATCTTCTGCAGATCACTAATTAATACTAATTTAACACCTACACTGATACTAAGCTTAATGAGGGAACATGAAGATGGAGTGATAACAGTTTTATGTTCAAGCTAAAGAGAATATCTACAATAGGAGTCACTTCTATTAAAGCTGAATCTTTGCTAGAATATTAGTTTAACAGATAATAAATATGCAGCTTTGTCCCGTTCATCCGGATTTTCTTTTTAAATCAGATCCTTATTTTGTCATCTCTTCCTTCCTGAAGTATTGCCTGAATCTTTAAAATCTTTACTGATACACATTTTGGAGTGTCTTTTATTTTTTGCAGCAGCAATGAAACGCTACTAATAGAAAGGTCAAAGGTCAGAAATGCTGGGAAAAAAGGGGAAGAATGTGTTAGAATTGTGCATATGCTAATTGCATTTATATAGAAAGGGAAAAATATTACTTTGCACAAAATTCTACGAATAGACTTAAACTGCACCAGATATTATAGTTACATCTTTGATTCAAATGAGGATTTATCGTAAAAGCCTGCTAACGTCTGCAAATGTGTCTCCTGCGTGTCCCACTGTATCCACACGTTCAAGTCAATGACGCGGTGCTAAAGGTCGCCGGTTCAGTTTCCTCAATCAGAGGTGAGGTGCGCCGATGATGGATGAGGTCATCACTGCTGCAGCTCGCTCTGTCTCCGAGCAGACGGCAGCTCTGCATGGGTTGCTGGTTCTATACCTGCTGATCACTTCAAAATCACTCCACTCAACATTTCAGGGTTCTTTTATTTTTTTGCCTATATCGCTCTAGTAAAATTGCAAAAGTCTTCTGTGTTCTACTTTCTCAATATCAATAAAGGAAAAAGACCGGGAATCACAAAAACAAGGAAACAAAAGTGACGATTTTAAATCAGCATATTTTTTATTATCCGCAAAATTTGTCAAGGATCTTCCACCACAGTTTCATGGTCCGTCATATTTTTATGGCAAGGTGGAAATTAAATAAGAGTCATGATCATGCAAGATTATTCAGATGAGATATCACTAAAACTGGATACAAGTGAATTTAGACCTAAAAGATTAATATATTTGAGGCTAAACGTGGATATGCATTTAGTAACAAGTAATTCATTCTAAAGTCAATTTTCACATCAGTATGATCCACCTTAAAGTGTTAATATCCTGCGGTTTGAATGCATTTAATACATTTAATTTTAACAACTCTTCTTTGTTAGCTTTGCTCCAGCTCTCGTATTCTCGATTTAAGGGATTTCATCAAATGGAGTCCGCCTTTTGTCCCGCAATTTAGCAGGAGAGAGAAAATGAATTAGGGTATTGTTTGGGGTAATGCACACACTCCTTTTTTCTTTTCTTTTTTTTAAAAGGGTGAAATTTGATTTGAGTGCCAGTCCATTACGGAATGTGAAAACAGCAGTGTTTTGGATAAACAGTAGCAGCAGGGGACAGCTCTTTGCAGACAGCGACCGTCTTTCTTCTGCAGGTCCTTTGGTTTTAATAAGACAGAATGTGACAGGTACACACACACACACACACACACCAGGGCTGTTTACTGGGGCTGGACTGCAGAGGCGGTACACTGTGTAACACAAATACTAAGAACACGACACCAATACAACTTGTCCACATTCGGTAGTGATGATTACACGCGAGTGAAAAATCTCCGGTGTGATGGTTGTAGAATAAAACGATCTACTAGTTCTGATTTTATTTTTTATGTTGACTTTCATTATATGAGTACATTTTTATACTTTCTATCTCAAGGATCTGAGAACCTAAGCACCAATTCTGCTCAATTCAACGGGCGACAGACCTATTTTAGAATAAAAAAGGTATTTCATTTATTTAAATTACTATCTTAAGTCTAAATATCTAAATGGATTGTTTAATCATACACTATTAATTGTGGAGCTCACTATTGTACTTTTAACTCGTCACATCATCTTTACTTCCAGGTAATTTTGAAGCTATTAAAATATAGTCCCAATTCAAAACATGTATATCTCATATCATTATTATGCTGTGGGCAAATTAAATCCATTATTATTTTATACCTTTTGTAGTATATTATATTAAACTTTACAATTGTCACTGCTTCTGCTCCTAGTACTAATAATAATACAATTATAAATAATATAAAAAATCCTTCTAATACATTGTCCAATGTCAGTGTATTTGCACTCTGACAATCTATCGGCACAAACTGGGCTGGGTGATTTATAAAACAATGTCAATAAGCATCTCAATATAATTTCTATCAATAGCAAAATAACAAACGTTCACCTTATATCGAATTAATGTTTATGCACACAGTTTTTCAACCGCAAGATTTGTAAAAAAAGAGTTTAAAATCACAACATTCACAAGAGCTTTAAACTTATAGGTAATAATAAAGTGACACTTGTCGGGATAATTGTTGAGTGTCGACTGATTTTATTTTGATATAATTTTTGTCCACATCATCCAGCCCTCGTCACAGCCCGATAATACGAATGAGCCTTATTTACAAAGGAAACAGAACTTTTTCAACACTACACGAAAGCTAAAAGAGTGAAGTTGTTGTACCTGAAAACTATTTGTCTCTGTCCACCAGCACAGAGTTGTTATTAAATCATCGACTGAATAAATAACATAAAAACGTTGGAATTTATCTGGCACCTGATATGACGACTCCGACTATCAAACACCTTCGAGCCCTCAGTCCCATTATCTCTGGGTATTAGATGAATGGGGGGGATCGAGGAAAAAGGACATCCGGAGGGGGGGGTGGGGGTTCTCCTCAAGGGTCTTATCCTAAGTTAGCCCCACACGAGAGGCGTGGAATTAAGGAACACTGATTACCATTGTGAATTATCTTTTTCATAGCAGGGATGCGCGAGCTGCTTTGAAACGCACAGTGAGAAGAAAAAAAATCCCCCAGTAAGAAACAGTCTCCAAACATGGTTAATACCATTTAAGAGATCGTCTCATTGGTCTTTGAGTAGTCCGTGGCTATATCTTAGCACATAACAAGCCGAGCGTTCATAAATTGCAGCTTCAATTGGATAATTGGATCACTTGCTGGAAGATTAATTGCGGCTGCGTGTTATTACACTTTATACTTCATGTGGACCGGACTGCCGCACAAACTGTCAGTGGAGGAGAGCTAGCCAATTCTATTTTTGTTCCCCCAGCGTGCTTAAAAAGGATTGTTTCTAAAGTTTCATTTGCAAAAATAGAAAGTCACACGCATTGTATAAAAGTTTATTTAAAATCGTTTTTTGTTTCTATTAAAAGATATCAATGCCGACATTTGTTCCGCGGGTTAATTTGTGTTTTTACAGGAATCCACATGGAGAAGGTCGAATTGGACAATACAGACAAAAGCATAACAAACTCCATTATGTCAATGTCCTTGAGAAGATGAAGACACATTACTGTAAGGGAAAGAGAGAGAAAATAGGATTTAAGGATGTCTGGGCCAGAAGTTATACTTCCTTGTTCTGCGATAAAGTGCTCTATAATCTGGAAATAGAGCTTCCTTTAAATATTACGTTTGAAGGCAGCGGGAGGAGGAGGGAGAAAAAGCAGAGCTCAAAGCAGGCCTCATAATCTAATAAATTGATTTGCAATATCCTCTGAAACTGTGAACTGATAAATGTAGCTTCTCATGTCGCCCCGCCTCGCCGCCAGCTCTCTGCTTAATGGGCTTCGGCGCATTGAAAAGACAAAGGGACGGCCCCGGTAGTTTTGAAAACTATTCCAGTCGCCTTAATGTAAGCGCTCATCTGGGCCTCGCCAGTGGTCACCCAAGGATTAGGGCCTGCTGTATTCCTAAGCTCGCTTTCCCTTCTCCACTCTCTCTGTAACCCGCCCTTTTCTTTTTTTTCCCCGGCAGTTCTATTCTTTGACCAAAAGCCAGGATACACCCGAGACGAGGCATTAAACGTCGCCAGCAGAAAAAAGAAGAGGAAGATTATCCTTGAATATGAACTCCCATGTTCTTGGGATTGCTGGACAGCTGTAACCCCCAAAAAATGAACAATAAGCGGTTGACTCTGGGTCTGGAGCCAGTATCATCTGCACGGGCAGATTGCAGCGGAACAGAAAATAAGATCCGGTGACTTCCCGGGGCCGTCACAACACCACGCAGCCCCAGCACGTGAAAAATAGAACTAATCTGAGGCCCCTGAGGAGACCCCCTCGACTCCCTTCTAAATGCCGCAGTTTCTAGCGGGGGACAGATTTACCACCCATGACTACGCTGGGCGGGGGTGTAAGATGCCACCCGACTCTACCCCCCCCCCCCTCCCCCAAAACATTACATCGCACAAAAGAGGAGAGAAAAAACAAAAAAAAAAATGTGATTTGCACCAGAAATCCTCCCAAGTCCTCAGAGTGTGGCGTGAATGGTCTCGTTGGAGGAGTTGTATGGTTCCCCCCCGGAGGAATGGTGTCTCCTAATGGCTTATTTATCACTGCTGTCAGGCACGTGCGCTATCAGAGTCGTACCTGAGACCCAGGAAAGGCCTGCGAGGGATTACAGGAAAACCTGGACCGCCGTCAAAACCGGGGCGAGAAGAAGCGGCTAAGACGGGGCAGGGGGGGGGGGGGAAAGACGACAGCTCTGGGTTTGGCACTGCCGCTTGGACCACACAGATCATCGGGGACACTCGCATGAAAACATTCCCCTCTCCGTGTATTTAATAAATGCCACTTGACATTGGGAGAGGCTTTAGCGGCGCTCCCCGATTTGGAGGAATGAGGACTTGCTCTGGATTTGGCCAGTTGGCGGGGCCTATCTCAACACTGGCAGGGAGCATCAGGGATTTCATGGCTGTCTGCCTGCACCGGTGCTTTTCCTCTGCCTCATGCCGCACTCGGGCAGACAGTTTTTTCTTTCTTCTGTCGGCTGAGTGGACTTAGTTTGGATCACAAAGACTCTCTGTAGTAAACAGATAAAACCAAGATCTAATAATGAACTATACGTAAACACTTATTTATCCTCAGATATTGAAGAGACCTCACCCCATGTGCACATCTAAATGAGCAGTAATGACATTCACTGTGTTCCAAGGTCGTGATTGATAAGTTCATCAACGTTATTGCAAAATTAACCCAAAACTATTTAGATAATTCCTTAATCATTTTGCTTTATAAGCAAAACATTCAGTGGTTTCAGCTTCTTAAATGTGAGGATGTTACGTTTTCTTAATTTAGGATTCATGAAAATGTATTTAATTTTGATTAGGTCAAATCAATAACAATAGAAAATAGTTCATTACCAATTTATCTGTTGGACAATCAAATTGGTCGATATGAGCCTCTATATCGATATCAGCTGATGGAAACTTTTATTTGACTCTACAATTGTAGGTCTATTTTCAACTTCTACATAGTCAAAAATATTCTGTTTAACTGGATGGCTCCCTCTGTCATACAACTAAAAGACAAACAGTAAATTCTACTCAAATGGTGCATTAAGAACATAATTCATCATTCTAATTGAATCAGACATCTGTTTTGGCCGAGACTGTATTTAAGAACTGTTACAAATTGCAAAGTAGACTTCCATTCAAAGAGGGTGCATGTTTAATTAAGCTTAAAAATCAGAGCCGACATTGAGGTGAGACACCACAGCCAGAGACGAGTCCAGTTTCCTGCAGGAGCAACGTAGAAACAAGCCTCTGATCAATTCATCCGTTGGACGATAATAATAAAACTTATTCTACAGAATAAACCAGGCAGAACAGAGTGCCCTCCCCACAGTATTCTAGGATGGTGTCATACAACAGCCGGTGATCATGGAATAGCAATTCAAAGCAACAATACTGAAAGCATGAAGTAAATAACCACAAGTGTCCGGTTCTCCAAGAAAGACACCAAGAAGATTTTTCGTGAAAGCTCATCAAGACGACTCGAAGGCTGCAAAAACTAACCAAGAGCTGCATGTTTGAGCAGTTTCTGTTTTGAAACGAGTGTGTGTACATGTGGCAGGGCAGCATGGGCGCTGAATCAGGGCGGGGAGGGGGGGGGGGTGGGGTTAAGAGGTGCGTTAATGTAGCTGCAGGGTCCCTGCAGCATCTGCATAGCCTCAGAGAGCATCCAGCCTGCTCGACCAGCCAGCAGCTGAGGCCGCCTCTGCACGGCCCATGGGCAGTTGTGCATCAGTTTGAGGTTGTCTCCCCCCCCTTCCTTGTTGTTCTTGTAGCTTCATGTTTCCCTTTCTTGGTAAAAAAAAACTTCTAAATGTTCCTGCGTTTGTCTGTGTGTGTTTTGTTGATTATGTGTATTTGTCTGTGAAAAGAATAAATAACCGGAGCTCCGGCACGGCTGTGTGATTACGCTGCAGCGCACCACAGACGGGATGGAAAATCCAAAATAGTCAGAAACCTGCATTCTCACACGGAGTGCAGCTGGGGTGTGTCAAAGCCCACAGCACCACTAATGTAATGTTTGACTGCCAAACAATACTGAGCCTGCACACACACACATATACACACAACACACAGAGGGAATATTGAGTCTCATCTCCTACCGCCCACCTTTACTTTTCCACCTCCACACACCCACTGACCAACCAGTACAGGACTCATTCCCTCTCTCTCTCTGAACTGGAATGGCAAAGCCTGTTATCAAAGCAATCAGTGGCGTTGACTTCACAACACCCCGACAACAAGCTGCACTTCTGTTCACACACTGCAAGACATCGATTCCCCCCCCCCTCCCGAACCCGGGCTGCCTCGACCTGGAAGATAGGGACCGTCGTGATGGATGGGAGTGCGCTTTCCAGGCCGCTGGTCATCATCAGCTTGGCGCCTCGGAACCCCCATTTCCTGCTTTGCACTGACCCCTTCCTGCCCCCATCAGCCCCGGGACTGGGCCAGGCATTCGGTCGCATGGGGAGGGGGGGTGGGGGTCTGGGGGCTGTATCACAGCTCACACAGCGGAGTTGTGCAGATTAATGCGGGTTAACACTCCAGGAATTGTCACTTTTTCCTGATTTACTTAAGCGCAAAGTAAACAAGAGTAATCACAATAATAATAAATTTTTATTGGTACAGCAGTTTTCGCAGCAGAGATAAAGTGCTTAGACAAGCCTAATAATAAATAAGCCCGACACAAATTAATAACTGGGTTACAGAGTGTTTGTGTGTGTGTGGGGGGGGGGGGGCCTTGTGCACAGCTCAGGGTAGGTAAACACAACTGGATGTCTTTGCCTTTCTTTGACATAAACAATGCAAAAATCATTTATGGGGAAGTTAAACAAAAAGCCCACAAGGTGTCTGGTGCAAGATGAATATTCATAAAGAGAAAAGAGCAGCAAGGAGAATCTCTGTGTAAGATTTCTATGGAGATAAATACAATAACTGGAAGAAGGAACTACTTGATCAAATAATAGACACAAAGCCTGTTCAAAGCACTTAAATGAAACTTGAGGTCAATGTTTAAATATTTGTACTGGATCGGTTATTCCTGTCATTTCATGCTGGCTGTTATCCCCCCCGCATAAAAAAAACCCAAAGCACAAAAAGCAGCGAGGCATTTATTACTAATACCCCTGTTGTTACTACAGTGTGAACACAATGTGGCTCTACTCCTATTTGACTAGTTTTGAAGGCAGACAAGAAAAATACCACGAGAGAAAAATTATGATATTCATTTCAATTAGGACAATTCATCCTCGCAGTAATCTATCATAGTCACCGGTCGTTTCCTCTGTAAGATGGAACATGAGCTCTTAACTTGATGTCGGATAATCTTGTGCGGCCTCCACATGAACCCGGCCTGAAGATAGTCACACAAAAAAGAAAAGGGGATGGAACAAAAAACAAAAAAAACGTTGGGCTCCATTGTTTCGTGATCTTCTCAAGCACTTTCGGATCTTTCAGCCACACGGACCATCTACGTACTAAAAATATATCTGACCACTATTATTTTGTACTGGGAACTACACTCCACCATGCAGCCTTCATCTCACTGCGAGACGTGTAATTTGTGTACATGGCCTCTGGTGTTGTTTTAGGCCGCGCTCCAAAGCCACTCTAAAAAGGTATGTGGCTTCGGAGGGGGAGAATAAACAGCCACCTCATTCCGTTCTCCCACGTCTCCGACGGTCATCTCTGCTCCTCTTGACCCTGCCAGCTCCGAGTCCAAAGAAAAGCACACATAAAACACTGCACTTTGGGGAAATCAGGAGGCGAGGAGGAGGAGGGAAGGGCTGCACGGCTAAAAAAGGTTCCAGCGCGGAATCGCAGGAGACAGGCCACAACACAGGGAAAGAAAAATGCAGATACATGTCTGTGTATGGATTTGTTTTCCAAGATATGTCAGACATGTGTCAGTTTGCAACCTTGCTACTAGTTGAAAGTTACTGAACGTATCTAGGAACTACTTCCCCATGAAAAGTCAAACATGCACATGGATCAAATGAGCCTGTTCCTCTCCCTCGACTTCTGTGTTTCCCATTAACTTGACATACTCTATGTGCAGGTTGCTGTTGTAGCTCTACTTTGCTCTACTGTCCTTGCAGAGCGCCTCTTGAATCCACAACGCTGGCGGGTTGGCGCTCATCACGAGCTGATGAGTAAGACTTGGCAACGGGAGCCGTGGGAAGAGTCTCATTTTCCTCTAAGTGCGTCAGCCAAATGGAAGCGGTTGAGGAAGTTCATAATATTGTGATGGTCATTTATTAAGTGCAGGTCTTCCACCCATATGCAGTTAAAACATGGAGTAGTTTAAAGATGGACGACGTGACAGCTGGCTGCAGTGGCAGTCATAAATCTTGCCTCCTCTATGTTAGTGAACGGGGCGTGGACTGGACGTTCTTGGTAGCGGGACCAAGTGGGGACGTGTAGTTTGTCTTTATTTGCCGTCTTAAAGTTAAAGTAACAGTACACAACAAGATGAGGCAAGGAAATGTCTTTAAGGATAAAAAAAAGAGGACAAAGAAACCATCTGAAAATATACATTATATATAAAGCTAATTATCTTAGCAATAGTCCAAAATCAACATCTACATCTGTGTGTTTTCCCACTCTGGTGCAATAGCTTCACAAAACCATCCTATGCCGGCTCTCCTCTGAGGGTGATCCACCTAGGCAGCGGTAAATTAACTCTTCAAGACACTATCTCTTGTTTAGACAGCACCGAGGAGACAAATGACCGTCGATGGGTGAAGACTTCAACAAACTGCAGCTATACCTCAGTTGGCGCCTACGAGGCAGTGAGTGAAGGCCTGACAGATCGGCTCTGACAGCTCCACCTCTACCTGGCCCCTTCCCGCTCCCATCAAACGTCGGCGGCGGCCGGGGAACTGACGGCTAACGGCCCGTGGCGCTGTGGTGGAGTCAGAGACTTCACAGCCAAAATGCCAAACACGATCGACGCGAGCACACAAAGCCGCTCTCCTGTCACGAAGAGGATGTGGAGGTTGCGCGGGGAGGTCGTCCCGTGTCTCACCTGGTTAAGAGACGCTTAAGACAGTTGGCGGGCTCGTTGGCGAGACGTTTGTGTAAGCACACGGGCGGAGGGGACGAGGTGATACAGCCTGGAGGTGGTTGCTGACCTCTGGAGACGAAACCCAGTCAGACAAGGATGGGCCTTTTTGACTTGAACAACAGTTATCTGTCAGACATGAGCCGAATAATCCAGAAATAAGGAGATGTTGGGCTTCAACCACCATATTTGAGCTCCTCAATTTAAAAGGTGTTTTATTTCCTCTCCACTTGATTCTTCCTTATATCTTATTTTAAAAGACAATGAATGAAACCTGCCTCAAGGAACAGCTCAATAAATGACAAATTAAGAAATAAATCTACTCATCTGGGTTTGAGAAGAGAGTCTTGTGGCAGTGCACCTACACATTCCCCACACAGCCCTGCAGAAGCCCACCACTCCTCTCAGTTGACAACCATTTTCCCTGCTTCTCTCTCCGGTCCCTGATGTATCGTTGACTATACATCATGTGACAGCGAGTCTATTTGTGTCACAGCAGGTTGGGGAAAATGTCAGAAATGAACATGTCTTCAGCTCCTCCACGCATCTGCTAAACAAGCGGCGCCGAGCTCTTTCTCCTTGCGGTCCTTATGACATAAAGAGAAATCACATTTTCTGGACGGGGTGTTAAACCTTAAAAATTGGTTTGTCGGCAGAAAAACTAAAGGTTTGATTATGATTTTATAAAAAATAAAAAAAAGGCCTCTCTCTGCACCAGGCAAGACATTGATTCATATTTTTTGCATGTGCAGAAAAAGGCCCAGGTCTGTTGCCTCAAGTGTTTTTAAGAGCCACTCTTTACCTATTGCATCTCCATTTGTAACTGAAGTGTAATAAATGTGCAGGAATTTGTCTAGATCGGAGATGTGAGCCGCTCTTAATTCCCCGTCTCATAAGTCGTGCGTCCTCTCTTGAAGCTGCCAGCCGCGCGGTGAATCAAGCAGCGCCTCGCTCTGTTCAAACATCAGAAACCAAACTCAAACACATTCTCTCCCCGACGTTCATTATCCAGCCCCGGCAGGAAGGAAAAACAAGGTGTGCAGCCTAATATGAAGATGCAAGGCAATCACGCAGCAGCATATGGAAGCAGACAGAAACGCTAAAAGCCTTTTATAAACCCCTAACAGATTCAACTCATTGTTCTGCAGATGCCAGTTAACAGAGCCAATTGAGATTTTGAGCATTTCTGAACAACACTAGGTATTTAACACCAGCTTTACACACACACACACACACACACACGTGCACGACGCTTCGCTTATTGTTTTTCCTTTGATGGAATTTTCTTCAAAGCACGCCTCTTAACGTTGGCGAATCATCTGGCTCGGCCCCCTCGTTTTCAGATCCCTCGTTTTTTCCCCGGCTCTGCTCATTTGCGTGCCGAGGTGCCTTCCACCTCAAGGAAAAGACACATCAGGGTTTATTAACGGCAAAAAGAAAAAAATTATAAAACAGGAGGATCTCTTACACTCTCACACAGAGTATTCCTCTCCCCCGAGACACTAAACAGAACAAGAAATACCAGGAGCCGTAAGTATTAATGTATGCACTTTGATGTCTGGCGCGCACGGTCCTGTAGCGCCATTAACAATTTAACTGAAACATCACGTTTGTCAAGAACTAAATTGTGCATCTGAGAGTGGAGGTTGAGAGGAGGGATGTGCTCGTCTTTCGCAGGGTTGGAGGAGAGCAAAAAAAGGCCCAATTAGAATTTTGGTTCTTGAACTGGAGCAAAAACAACACAACAAAAAAAGGAGTGTGTTGACGTATGTGTGAAGGAGAGAGAGAGAGAGAGAGGGAGGGAAAGAGAGGGAGGCCAGCTTCAGACGCTCGCATCATACATTAGCTTAGCTCCCTCTAGTGTTTAATTAGAGAACTGATTAAACCTTTAAATGCACCAACACAATTTGCAAATAACAGGAAGTGTGCGCAATTTTATCTGTTTATTTACATTACAACATGTGTTACTGTAAATTCTCAATTAATTTAAATATAAACATGTTCTGAGACCATTATTGGAAACTCTTTACCTACTTACATTTATTTAACTTTTACATTTTTTTGTACTTTTGCATTTGCAATGCTCCCTCGTCGTGTAAAGGGTCTTAAGATATTTGAAATTGTGTTTATGTATCTTGTGATCTACATTTAAATCGCTGACAAATAATAGATGCACAGCTATTTTTAAACACGTACAATTAGTGCTTAAGAATGATTGAAGCCCCGAAGCAGTGTTTCCACTGTCATAGGAGTTCAAATGCCAGGAGAAGCTGTGACTGACATCTGACTCTGTGGTGCACGATACGATCAACGGAAGAATTATATCATTTATAGCTAAATTTATCCAATGATATTCAGGCTTTTACTTGATGTTCCACTCTTTCTTCGGCTTTGCAAAGAAAAAAAGACACAAATCTTGACATTACAGTGACTAAATGGTCCAGGACAAATAAGCACGAATGGGAAACTTCACCAGGAGAATGTCAGACCCATCAGACATTCCACCTCAATAAACTCCTAATGCCAGTTTAGGTTTTCAGTCCAGGGGATGAAAATATCCTCCGGTCTTCAGCTTTAATATTAAAAGTGGTCAGATTGTACACAGAGCTGCCCTCAGACATGCCAGTAAACATTAAAACAAATCTATTCAGCCGTCTGCAAACAAAACCCAAAACGTAATCATTAACTAATCACGCTCAAAGGCAAAGTAGCACTTGAATGGGAACACAGGCCGTGTTCGCTGGGGTAATATCTGGCAATTAATCACTTGATTAATATGCCCTTAAACACACAAAGTGACAGTGACAAATTCTGTTCGCACGTTTGCGATCCCGAAAACGATAATTGTCCAATGAAAGTCTCATTTGTCAACCGGAGAGAGAGAGAGAGAGAGAGAGAGAGAGAGAGAGAGAGATTGAGAGAGAGAGAGAGAGAGAGAGACAGAGAGAGAGACAGAGAGAGAGGCGCAGAGCTTCCAGTTCAGTTCATAACATACAGTTGTTTTGTTTTGAAAACACTTAATAGCAGCTCAAGGGGTCTCTGAGGGTCAATCCTTGAAATGTTCTCTGCAATGTGAGAAAATTGCTCTCAATTTTTGTTTTTTTATGTTGTCAGTTTGTTTTAGATGGAACAAAAACAGCTCTTTAGTGTGTTTAGATTTTTTTTATAGAATATAAACCATTTTCTTTCCACTGTACAATAGAGTATTGCTCTAATCTCAACTATTCCAAGATGTATTGCAAGACAAAATAATGATAAAACTATACATAAATTAGTGCCAAGCTCTTAAATAATCCAAATACAGAGTTTGGTCATATTTGTCACAGCCAATGGTATCGCATCCCAAAATGACGACAGCACTGTGCATCAGGCATTGGTTCACGGGATGGATAAGAAAACACAGACGAGTCAGACCTCTGGTATCAGTGCGTAGTGATATGTATATTTCACAGATATCCTGCTGTGCTGTGGTGTTGAATTAGCGATTTAGTTTTTTGTTAATGTCCTGTTTTTCTTTGCTGGATTCTTTTTTCACGCTGACCCAATTTCCTCACGTCCCTTTTTTTTCCCAGCACAAAGATGTGCTTCATGAGAAAAACAGTATCTATTTCAATAATTAAAGATTCATGCTGCAGCAGTGGAAAAATTGGACGTGTTATTTTTGACCTGGATGATGGCGACGTTAGATAACAGTGAAAGTCCTTAAACAATTTATTACTTCACGTTGAGGTCACAGAGAGGGTTTGTCCGAGGATGAAAGATTTCCTGTCTCCCGACCTCCACAATCATACTTCCACTGCTTCAGAATAACCGGAGCAAATATCAAAATAATCAATAAATCTGAATCATTTATAATGACTAATCTCTTATTGAAGATCTGTAAATGTGATGACATTTGCATCATTGTGTAAATAATATTCTTTGGACTGAAACAACCAACTTAACCAGTTCTGAGGTTTCTCAGCATTTTCTTACAAAAAAACAATTACATGAATAAAATAAAAAATAGTTTAAGATAGATTTGCATATTGTGTACATGTAAAAACACCTTGCTGATAGATTTAAACAAAATTCCAAAAGATTTGTCCTCTGACATGCTGCAAAAACCATCCGACAAAAAGAGGGCCGACACTGGTCTGGAGTGTAACCATCAGCCGGCACTGGTCTGGAGTGTAACCATCAGCCGGCACTGGTCTGGAGTGTAACCATCAGCCGGCACTGGTCTGGAGTGTAACCATCAGCTGGCAGATGACAGCAGATTGCTGCCGCGCCGTGCAGAGAAGACCTGGGTGTGATGTGTGCAGATGAAGGGCTGCGGCTGAGGGCCCAGCCAGGCGGCGCAGCGGCCCGGAGAGGAGCCCTGGATGGGGGGGGGTTGCAGCGGCCGTGTTCCCCTGGTGCTCCCCTAATGAGCTCCTCTGCTGCTCCCAACATGAGCCCCTCGCTCCTCCAACAACATCACACACACTCACAGGCGGAGCAAGTGAGAGAGAGAGAGAGAGAGAGCGCGCTGGCCCTGCTGCAGCACGGTGCAGGAACATTACACAGTCGGTGAGTAGCAATGTGCATGTTTAAACATAGACACACAATGCAAGCTTAACAAGTATATGTACACGGATGCAAAACTAGTCCCTCCACTCACACACACCTCACATCTGTTGCATGGCTCACTCCAAAAGGGAGAGAGCGTGTATTCAAGCAAGACGGCGAGTGAGAGGAGCAATATGTATGCATAAACACACACAGACACACACACATTATCTTGCTACAGCTGCATAGCATGGACTATTATGGACTGAAAACCCATCACATACCCCTGAGTGTACGAGATAAAGACATGCAGAGCCCAGGATGGACACATGCTCACACACAGGAGCAGCAGGCAACACAAATAGAAACGCCAGTACGGCATGATGCTACAAAAAAGAGCAGCAACACGTAAAACATACTCGAGATCTACAGCAAATGGAGATGGACCTCAGCTGGACTCAAGAAGTATAAAATGTTCCTGGTCAAACTTGAGCTGCAGCTCAGATCTACGTCACGAGGAACCGAGCAGACCTCTGATCAGCCCCTCGTCTGCAGCACTGGCCACTAGAGCTGAAATGATTCATTCATTAGTCAACACTGATTTAACGAAGAGTTGTGACAGTTTGATTGTCATTTTTTAATCAGAAATGCCAAAGATTCCAGCCCCATCATGCACCAGTGCAATCTCCAAAAAACATGGCTAAGCCGAGCCGCTACAGCAGCAGGGAGAATGTAATCACGAGGACTGACACCAGAGAGCAGCGTTTGTTGATGTGCTCAGTCATGATCACCCCGAGTTAACCAGTAGGAGCATGGACCAACACGTCTTCATTGAAACAGATGGAATATGTACCATGTGTTTTGTCATAAAAGTTGTTTCTACTTTCAACACTTTGTTCTTGTCTCAGTTGAAACACAAAACCAGGGTCACACAGAGTGCGCGGCGCGACGGGCACTGGAATCAACCGGGATAAGGATCGGGCCTGATACGTCTTAATCACATCCAGTGCAGATCCATCTCTTCTAGTGGTGGTATCGGCAGTTCACGGGGGCATCTCAACCCAACTTGATGGTCTCCTTATCCGCAGCAGCCGTGAGTAAGACTTCCAGCAATTACTAACACTTACGGAGATGCCTGATAATGTCTTCCTGAGAAACAAACAAATTAGATTTGTTTTTAATCCAGTCAAAGAAATCAACTTCCACTCATCAGCCCACACATTAAAATAACAAAGAAATAAGAAAGAGAACGGGGGGAGATCTTTTTTTTTTTTTACACAAACTATCATTTTTTTCGCCGACCATATCAACTAATGATATTGTAATAAGATGCCTCGCAATAGAGTGGGAATGGAAAACGTAATTACATGCATTAGTTTATCTAAGCACTTGTACCGTCGCAGATCCATCAGTTTTTCAGAGCTCATCTGGAAGCCCATGCATCACTGTCAGGAGCCGTTTGATGGGGGGAAAACGTGTTCATTTGTTAGCCTCGTTTAAAAGATGGCGCCTCAGATTCACTTAGGCCCAGACGGAGCAGAGCGGTTATGACAGCGCCATTACAAAAACACACACACACACACACAGGGAAAAAAGAGAAAAAGGTCTGAGACGGAGCGCTCCGCGCCTTGGCAACTTCATCAGCTTTGTGCATTAAGGTGATTACAGTCGATGAGAAGCGCCGGAGCCGTGTTGTGTATGTTAATCATTGGAAGATGATGATACGGTAACAGCTGCTCTACCTGGACGGATGAGAGCCGGTGAGGCTGCGGTTCAGAGAGCGAGGCCTGGTCCTTTCATCTTATTACTTTTTAAATGTATAAAGTGTGTTGGTGGCATTTCGATCTTGGCTTGCGTTTGCTTTCTGTCTCAAACTGTTGTTGATTTCTTTTGATAAATACGTTAAAGTGCTGTATCGTCAGATTTCTGTACATAGGACTGGTTGTGAGTCAACATTTCAACCATGACAAGACACTAATAGTTTCCACTGAAACTTAAAACAAGAAAACATAATCATACATTAGCCCTGTTGGCGTTTGATTCATGGTAAACCTCAAGAAGCTTGCAGTGAAACAAAGAAAGTATTTGACATAACTCTGCCATTGTATTTCTATATTTGAGGCTTACAACCAAAATCATAAGTTTTATTATAAAACATCTGTGGCCTTTCCTGTGCAACATGAAATTGTCTCCAAATAAAAAATATTACACACAAATAAAGAATATATGACCCAATCTCTTTAAGAGAGCAAATTGCTTGTCATGTCACATCTGACCTTTAGCCTCCGTTCCATAGTGTTAATAAATTGTAAAAAACACTTTTTGACTATTAGACATTCTGTTGATCAGTTATCATTTTCACCAAAGTGGGTTGACTGTGACTGTGTAGTATTTATTCATTTAAAATCGAAAAAGTTCTGGATAAGAATTCTGAATCCTTGTCGTTCTCTGCAATACACATGCATGAAAAGTATCAAACCTAATTCATTCTAACGTGTGTGTGCACAAAGTGACCTAAACAGACATCTACTCGAAACAGAGGCTTAATAATTATACTGTATGGGATGCAGGTCACTTGCTTGGGGGGGGGCATTTGACAAAAAGGGCCTGTAACTAAAGTTATCCATCCCAAACAATTAGCTCTATATTTAAAAGCAAAAATCCACTTAATTAACCGAATAACCCTGAAAAAAAAGTCGAGCGGATGTTATGTAATTGATGACATCATTAACAAGTCAAGGTTTTACAGGGGAATTGTCCTTTTGAAAAACTGGACTGGGGAAAAAAAGGAAACCGCAGGATTATTCAGTGCTACAGGACGCCATTATGTTCCTCCGTCACCGTCTCTTAACTCTTAATGGACATTAAACACAGAGCTGAAGAAACACAGAAGCAGAATTGAGTTAGCGGGCACTTAGGGGGGAGAGGCCTTGCCCCATACATTTGCGTAAGAACACATAACTGTCACAAAATTACATGTCATTATTGGGCAGATCTTATGGATTCCACTTATTGGTGCTTAATGGGCCCTTTGTTAAAGAAAGAAAAAAAAGAAAACACGTGGTCAGTGTGGTGTTTAAAGATAATGCAGAGGAGGGGGGGGGTGTCTGGCCCCGACCCCTCCACCTCCACTCTCCTTCCCTTCAGGGAAACTTGGAATCTGCCTATTCAGTTACATTTCAAACCTCAATTTCCGTTTGCAATCGGCTCGTTACGGCTGACAGCTTGAAAGGCAGCCATTAATGACACACACACACACACACACACACACACAGACACACACAGTGGATCCATGTCCAAGAAAAAGACCTGCTTCAACTGCAGCCAGGAGACGATCTGACAGAAAACATGAGTGCAGCTTAAACGTAGGAGCAAACCGCCCCCTGCTGGCCCATGCAGGGACCGCATCAATTTCTTCCAAATAAAAGTGCAACTCCATCATCGGGGCCTCCTTGTCTCCCTGTGACTGAGCATGTTTGTCGTGTTTTTGTGTGCAACTACGACAACAGTGATGCATATTCTCTCCGCGCATCTGAAGTCGCATCCATTACGGAGCAGGTTCTCCATCAGAAAGCACGGAGCCATTAGCGGCAGTGAGTCACTACGGATCACACTGTTCTTCATTCATATTCCGTTTCAAGGATGTCGCAGTAAACACTGAGCAACGCTAACTACATTTTGAACTTCATATTTTTTCACTTTAATTTGGAGCGATGCATAGAGTGAGCGAGTCTTACAATCGATAAAAACACAACACAAGTTCCTCTGACGCAGATTGTGTTCATATTTACAGAAGAGTCAAGAAAGACAAATCGTGGTTTTTTGAGGCTCTGATCAAAGCTGGAAGGTTTAAGCAAGTTTGACATGAGGATTCTCTCCAGAGGCGAGAAGACCCCTTACTTCATATGGCAATTTTGATGCAAAGGTTAATGTGTGACGCAGCCGTGTTTGAGGACATGGGGAAAGAAAAGACCCTAATGTACATGATTTGTTTATAATGTGAGGAAAAGTCAAAATATCTTGCAGTGTGAAATACTGTACTTTGCCAGCAATGTCTGGTTTCACTTCTTTTTTGCTTTTACATTGTTTTAAAAAAAGATGAGAGCTCGTGAAGAGTTTATATTCAGATCTTTTATATCGTCATCTAAAAGACAGCCACCATCTAAATAAACCCTACAGAATGTCCTTTTTGTGAGGAAGTCTGGTGCAAAGCATCGGGATCAGTGTTGGACAGTAAACATCTCCACTAAAATCCACACTAATGAAAATCCTTCAAGGTTAGCAGCTATTTTAATTAGTATAATGGAATCTCTGGGACACATTGTTGCCTTCCTCTAATTATTTTTTCAGTTTTTATCTGTTTTGCTACCTGCAAAGTACCCGGTGATAAACCTCTTCTTTAAAGACCAGATAAAGAACCATCTCAGCCAATCACAGGTGATTTTAAAAGCCCATTAGCCTCAGACCTAGGAAACATATGCAGCGTGTATATTCATTTAGGTTCATCATTTAACCTAAACGCAGCGCTGTGAGACTTCAGATTTACATTTGCATGCACCGAGGGGTAAAAACATGTTTTTCATCTGTTTAATTCTGCACCGGAGCAGGTGTAACGTTTTATTCCCAAAATGGGATCTCGCTCGTTTTGAAATGGAAATCTCTGAGAATTAATTCTTTGGCAGCTTCTCGTGCATGATTCATGAAAGGCCGGTAGAGGGCTAATTGTTCAAATTAATTTGCGTAAACGACTAAGCAAGAGATAACAGAATTACATCTGCACTTCCCTGGCACGGGTTCAACAGTGACGGGCCTCAACAGGCAGCTGCATCAAGACGGCATCCTTGCCAGGAATTAAAAGCCACAAAACATTAATTAATAGACTTTTTTTTGTTACATTAATCTGCACCAAAAGGTTTAAGGAGAGCCGGGTGTGGGGAGACCCGTGTTGAGGAACACGGCACAGAAACAGGCGGTGTGCATAATTAAAATAAATTACTTTTGATGCAACATTTTTTTTTTTTTAAAGCCTCTTAAAAAAACTAGGTGTGGGGTTAAATAAAATAAATAAAAATCCAAGGAGGTAGGAGGCCCCGGTGTCGGAGTTAAGGGATTTGACAAGCTCATTAATCATCATGGTAATGGAGCCATTACAGTTAGAGCACAGGTCCATCTGCCTGTGAGCAGACATGTGGGTGGTGATGGTTTGTTAGCCCGAGCAGCCACTTGGTCGACCAAATACCAGTGAGGGCTACTGGGAGTTCAAAAGTAGTCACAGAGCCCAACAAAGGTAATACCCACATTGGGCTGCAGAGGACACTGTTGCTCAGTGAAGAGTTACATAGTGTTGCTTTAAGAGCAAGGTCTATTTTTAACAATGAAATAGTAATATAAACCTATACTGCCGTGAATAATGCACTTTTAATAGATCGCCCTTTCGTAGCACAAGCCCATCAACAGGAGGTTAGTCATCCTGCAATAACAAATGCACCTGAGTTCTTCAAACGATTCAGAAACGCTGATAGAAACTGCACCGAGCGGCATTTTAATAGAGACGGCCATCGTAACAACGCCGTGTACGAGACAACCCCTGCTGAGAAGAATGAGAGGACAGCCAACTGGGTCCGGGAGGATTTGAGTTTGCTTGAGCGAAAGCCTCTAATGAAGGCTAAAGCTCAGTGAGACGGAAAAAACCTGAGATGAATCACCACAGCGCTCAAACTCCTGTTGGCCACAATCATACAGGCAATGTAAACATGCTGCCAGGACGCCCATTTCTCATCCCAGCTTCTTTTTCCCGCCAATGTTTCGATGGATATTATTACCATAAATTACGACTGTAACGTGAGGTGGTGGGGGGGGGGGGGGCAGATAAAAAAGTGGCGCCTGGGCATCCATTTAGCTCCGGTAAACCTTTCCCCGCCGCTGCCAGTTCATGATCACCCATCCAAACAGACTATTTTATGCCCGACTTGCTTGATGCATGAGAGAGGAAGCGTGCGGACATTTTTTTTAATCCCCTTTCTTCGCTCCTCTCTTCTGAAAAGAGAAGAAAATCAATGGGCGAACACGAAGAGGCCGTTGCTCGTGTTTGCGTTTAGTGGGAACCAGTACGACTCACCTGGGCCCTGTTCATCTCCACAGCTCCTGAAGGCCCAGAATCCAGCGCCCACACCGGTTGGGTCGACTCGACGCCCACAGCCCTTCAGGCCGAGCAGGGATGTATAAACTGTCACAGCAGTGCATTGTGGGATATTTTTAAATATCCCACAATGCACCACAATTAAAAGTGTCTGTGTGAGATGATGATCATCGGTATGGACCCCCCAGTTTTTGTGGAGTGGCAGTTTGGCTCTTGTTTCTTCTTGCATTTTGTATTTTTCTAGTATTTTTTGTGTCGTGCTTTTACATAAATGTTTTTACTTAATGTTTATAATGAACAGCAGAAAAAAATCCCAGTAAAACATGTGTATGTGTAAATCCTCTTATTTTATAATCATCATGGAAGGTGAGGTCATGAAACTGCAGCTGATTTAACACGTATGATTATTGTATTTTTTTAAATCGTTGTGGTTTGGATAAAGATTCGTTTTTGTAAATTTCATATCAAGTAAAGAAAAGATTCAACCTCATGAATTCAACTTTAATACTTTATATACATGTAGTTGTGTAAATAAAGAATTAATAAAAATCTATTTAAAGTAGCTCAGGGGAGAGATGTCTGCAACAAGCTGGTGCCACCATGACCCAACCTCACATAAGAGTAAGAAATGAATAGATGGCTGTATAGATTAATTTCTAATATCAATATAGAAACAGCCAGGAGAGCTGTTACACTCAAATACACACTTTCAAAATCAAAACGAGTACACATAATGCATCCTTACACAAAATTCAACCAAGGACAGGGGTGGAAAGAATAGCCTCCTCGGTGGATGTAACAAAACTATCCACTCTACAACAATAAGATGTAAATATATAATATTCGGCTCCACTCCTCCAAAATATTCTTTAATTTCCAAATCGCTCTTCTCTTCCATCTTTCCCTCCCTCCCATGACCATGACCCCCCCCCCCCCTCCGCTGACACCCAAACAGTTGATGCTGCCATTTTGCTTACCCGCCTCGTTTCTCTTCCTCGTCTTATTCTGCTAATATATTCGGCCTCCTCTTCTTCTCCTGATACATATTCGCTCTTGATTGTGGCTGCCAATTAGCCGCCGCGGCTCTGGCAGTTCATCCATCTGACTTAAAGGTTCCTTGCCACTAATTTTGACGGTCAGGTCAAGTAGCGGAGGGGGGCCATTAATTGGAATAATGAAGTCTTCAGTGAGTGATCATCAATGACTTCAGAGAGCTATTAATCCTTTAAAAGAATTCATCTCTTTATTTCTAATGTGGAGCTTTATCGTCCGGGCTGCCGCAACATCTCATTTATCCAAGACTTAATAAACAATCATGCATACATGAATTCTCTTTCTCTCTTTTTCACTCTGATGTCGATTACTTTAATTCCTTTCCTGCACTTCTCTCTGGATCATTTAATTTGTGCTCATCCTTCTCTCCCCACTCTTCATGCCTCTCGCTTTTTTTCTTTCCACCTCAACCCTCTGCTCCTCTTTTGGTTTTGTACGCCACATTCTCTCTGTTCTCTCATTTTTCATCCCTCACAGTGTTCCTCTCTCCATCTTCTTCACGCCTCCATTTCTCCGGCCTCTTCAGACGACTCTTCCCAGGTCTGCTACGGGTCTAGAAATCGCAGAAATCTCAATATTGTAGGACCAAAATGTAATCGAACAATGTTTTATCACCCACTTCACCCTTTCTTTCTTCCCACCCGCTGCCATTCCCTCTACCTCCCCCCGTTTTGCTGCACCGTCCTGGGAGAGGGAATCCTCTTCAGGCTCTGAGGTTTTTTACGGTCAGAGTCTTTCCTCCCTCTTACCAAGGGTTTAGGGGGAAATTCCCTATGAGACAAATTATTATTATTTGTGAATACAGGATATAAAAATAAAATTTGATTGACACCTTCTCTCATTTCATTACCGGCCCTCCTTCCTCATTTGCATATCTCACGCAGGTCTACATTTGCTGCTCGACTGGACAAACGAAGGATCGAGCTCTGTACAGTTTACTGGCCGTCGTCTGTGCCCGCTCGCTCTGTTGCCAGATGGCTCGTGGCTTTAATAACCAATGTAACAAACTGTGGCCGGAACATGAGCAGGTTTTTCTACACAACTGCCAACAACACACAGATGCAACCGTTCACCTCATGCGTTATATTAGAGAGACAACTCTTCCCATTAGTGGACAAGGTTAATCGGAATTCATTTGAACATTGCATATACATCGTTTTGCAAGTAATTACTTTTTTCCATATCTTAGGGTTTGCAACATCTAGGAGAAACAGTTAAGGATGAATATTGCCATTTTGTTATTGTAAGAAATACACAATATTTGTTTGATTTGATACAAGCAGTGTTGCATTGAGTTATAGCTTTAACAGTTCAGCAAGACAATAGCGGAGTCCCCCTCTTCAAGTTTCACATTTTAGAAACTTCTTATGTCCCTTTTCTTCTTTATACGTCTCAGTAAGACAGAAATGACACAGGCCTCCTACATTGATCAGTTAGAGCTCAGTCACAGCCGTCCAGCAGAAAGCAGAGGAGCAGCTCTAGGTCCATCTGAGGAAAAGGCCTCTCTCCAAGAGGCAAATGACGTCCTCCAACAAAACCTTTAGGATAAGCTGCGGCAACAACAGGAGCTGGGTCAAGAGGCAGACAAATCATCTGAGTGAAATCAAGTACGGAACCCTGAGCTGAAGTTCAGGCACAGGAAGATTTACTGAAGCTGACAGAGGCTCAGGACAACACAGGTCTCCTGCATTGCTTAAACACAAGTACCTGCAAAAAGTGGACACTGAGGTCACAGCTGGCTTGCAGAAAGCCGAGTAGCAGCTGCAGGTCCAGCTGATACACTGGCAAGAGGAGAAGGCCTTTTTATACGAGATAAATAACGTCCTGCAGCAGGAGTTGACTGAGAGGGAGAGCGCCAAGGACATGTTGATAAAAAGTCAAAGAAGTGAAATGCAGCAGGCTCCTCAAACGCAGTAGCTCCGCATGAAAAGCAACAGGAGCGGAGGGAGAGCCGGACAAAACATCCCTGTGCAGCCTGAAGACTCCTCGAGACCCACAGAGATATTTGGCTTCTTCTCACCCCCTCTTCTCCCCCCTTCCCACACCCCAACAAAAGAAATTTGAGAAACAACTGCATGAACATGGGATATTTAAAACCTCATCTCAGGCACCTACACACATCTACTTTATCTTCATTCACCCATAACAGAAGCTGAATGTTTAATCTATGTTTTCAGGGTTTCTGCTGGTTTTAACAATTACATCTCAGACTGTTTAAGACCACGATGAATGAAAAGACTGCATGTCAAGTACAGCAGATATGAAGGAATATCAGAGTCCCAGAAGTACTTGAACTTTCCAGTAACCGAATATAGGTGGCCATAGTTCAGATGATTGAACTGGTCTCATCTTCTGTAAACCAAGCTCTGATCAATGGCTCCCAGTTAGAAACCTGCAGCCTGCAAAACGTTAAACCAATTTGTAAACCTGTCACATTTCATTCAATCCTAATTAAGAAATACGTCACAAACAATTTTTATTCCGGTCGCTGACAAATCTGATTTTAGAAATTCCACCAAGGTTTTGTTTTTAAGTCAATTAGTAAGACCTCTCAGATAACAATCTTGACAGCACAATTTACACACAATCAATTTCAAACATAATATCACTTTACTTAAATCCATTTATTTACTTAAAAATATTTATGAATCAAGCAATCAATCAGTATTTGAATCTATAATAATCTGTGCATACAGTCACAAGCTACAATACACTGCGCGGCCATTACTCACGGTGACATTGAAGAAGTGACTGCCAATAATCCCAACAGTGAATACATGTCAGAGACAAGTTCCACCCAGCTCACTCTGACACTGCTGGATTTCAGACATGAAAGATGGACTTGAGTCAGACGCCTGACAGCGAGCGTTAGAGCCTCCGTGCCATCGTGGCTTGGCCCGAGTCAAATTGTTCATTTTACCTCTAATCGTGCCATTTATCAAAGTGCTGCTCAGGCGCGTCAGTAAAGTGCATTTATGCTAACCAGATCTGAGCGGGGCAACGGGGAGAGGACCAGTCATCATTCAGCTCCAGGGTGTCCGAAACAGATGTCGGCTAGAGTAGGTACCCATCAAATACTCTTCAGAGAAAGTTCCAGTTTGAAAAAATATCACTTTTTCGCCTTTGCACGATGAAAAAGGAGGATTCTATCGAAGAGTTAGGGTTCAAGCCGGGTGGCACGTTCAGCACATCGTGCACAGACGCAATAAAATGCAAGGTCATGCTTTAAAACAACGTGTCAGCAAATTACTTAAGAGTTGCTGATGTGTGGTTGACCCCCCAACCTCTGATATAGTAGAGGGAGAGAGGTGAAAAGACCCAAATTGAGAGCAGCATATCTAGTATCAGAAATGTATTCAATATAAAACATAAATATTCAATTTATCCCTCATACATTTATAAAGCCTCACAGGTATCACAATGCCATGAATAAGTTTATCCTTGACTGTAACTCATGCTGAACATGCTCATGTTTGAATGTGGCAGAACAAGCATCTAAGTTTTTATATTTAAATTAAGTTTGAAGCCATTTCACGTATTTTACTCCCTAAATAACGTGTCCTATATTAACAAACTGACCAAATATGTAAGTCATGTTCTGTATTATGACAAAACAACTATCGGCCATGTCAGCTAATACCAAAATGTGGGTGAAAGGCTCATATCAGGCAATTTCTCATATAATAATATGTAATAATCGGACTCTGGTCTCTGTGTTATTCCTGCAGGAAACTGAACTCGACTGCGGCTTCGCTGATGTTTGATGAAAACATCAATGTCAGCTTTGAATTGCAGCATACTTAAGGAAAGTCTCATTTTCACTAGCAGGTCTTAAATACACTCTTGCTAATGATTAAATTAATTAAAATGCTGGAGGACGTATGTTCTTGTGGTTTCATTAATGTACTTTATCGCTGTTAGCCACGTGTTTTATGACAGAGTGAGCCGCTCCACTACAACCATCACTACTCGGAAAACTTAAACAACTATGAATCATCTGCAAAAAAGGTTTCAGAACCAAACGACATTCTAACCTCGCGTCCACCGCCGCTGTTCCCTTGAAATTAAAGTGTCGTGGTTTCCACCCCCGACAGAAATATGATTACTTCAACAAGCAGCTGGTTTGTCCAGCTCATCGGACTTCCATTGAGACATTACCAACCCACGACAAAAACACCAGTCAATTTACCCATTTTGCAAACAATTCTCGTGGCTGATTATGAGCCACGCCGCTGGGGTTGATGGAGAGATTAATCTTGCTTTCATAGAAATATGTCACTTTCCACACACGCCGTGATGGATGCGATTTATCATTCCGGGCAAATCTGCGGCTGAGCGTCCGTCCTCTTGACAGCTCTATCGCGGCAAGAGCGTCCCAAAATGTCACCTGTTGTTCGCCGAGTGACCTTCTAATTTTCTAATTCAATTTGGAGAAGTCCCCTCGCCGCCACTCCGCTCATATCATGAAGCAGTAATAACAATTACACACCGTGACTGGCTCCGAAACCTGCAATTCCCCCCCTTTAAATCAAACCCCAAGTAGTCCTTTATTAGGCTGCCCAGTTAAATCAATCTAAATCTAAGCATAATAACTCTCTAATCAGGTGCTGGGGAGAATAATAGGTTGTCACGCTCGAGGAAAAATAGGCAATCATGGAATGTTTTCTTTAATTAGGCCGGCTAAAGTAGAAGGGCATGGCGGGAGCATGGGACACATTCATCATAGCCAAGGTGGGAAATTACTTCAATTACTCAGGAAGGGGAGAGTGAGCAGAATTACAGTAGTCAGAGAAGCAGAAGAGAGGAGAGGGTGATCTGCGAGGAAGTCCACATGACACCGGGGGCAGGGGAGGCAAGGACAGAGGGAGGAAGGAGGGACGGAGGAGAGGAGAGGAGAGGAGAGGAGAGAGGAGGAGAGGAGAGGAGAGGAAGTGCTCAGTGGGGATATGTCATGGAGAAAAGTGTTCCACAAAAGACCTCAAAAGGCGTACACACACAGGAAAGGACACTAGTGTTAAAACCACTCATGACACGACAATGCAAAGTGGATGAACGATCAGCCTGACCTTGACCTTTGACCCCCAACATCTAATTAGATCATCCCTGAGTCCAAGTGAATGTTTGTGCCTAATTTAAAATAAATACAAAGAGACAAGAATGGGACGGACCACCCGAAAACATACTGGCTCCGGCCGCTGGATATCACCGGGTAAAAAAAGTAAAGAGGGAGGAAAGCAAAACCTCAGTTAGCCAGCTGCCTCTTGCCATAGCTGTAAAACAATCCTCCATCCCTCATCCTTAGAACTGGAACCCCACCAGAGCTCCCAGTTTCGTCCAGCCTTCCCAGAATGCAACGAGAGCCCGGCTGCAAAACTCCCTCCCAAGGTGACAAGGTAAACGGCCTTTTTACTGGAACTGGATCTATCGATTGGGACGGTGACGGGTTGGCAGGTCGTGGATCCAGTTTCACGCCGTGACTGAGGAGGCGCGAGCTGCGAGCTCGGCCCCCCGGCCAGATAAACACACAGATTATGAGTTTTGATAAGTGCGACTGGCGAGCTCAATCAGCGAGAGGCTCAGATGAAGTAGCTGCCGTGACGCTGACGAGGAAAAGCTCGGAGACGGATCGAGGCACCTTCACTCTACCACTTTCGATTAATTACTTTGACAATTTAACTTAGCCCGACAAAATATGTCCGATCAAGAAAGAATTGACCTGGAATCCAACCAGGGTACAGGCTCCACCTTTTGTTGGCAAAGGGTCAAGATGCTGAGAAAACACATAATTCCTGAAAAGTATTTCCTCTCCATTATCTTGCTTTGATGATAATAATCTGATTGATACATTTCATGTGGCCTATAAGAAGGCATTTCTATCTCTGCCAGGAAAGTTAGTTTGACGATAGTAGAACCCTGTGTTTGGTAAAGTTGTTTTGCAACTTACATTCCGGTGAGAAGCTTGATGATCACAATGGGAAGCCGTCAATCAGCAGCTGGGCCTCCAGAATCCTGGGGATTAAGGCATTAAAATTAATATTTGAAAACTCAGCAGCAACAGTTTTACGAGTAAAAAAGTATTTTTAGAAACACCTTGGTGCCAAAAAGGCTGCTGCAGATCGTTCTGGACAGAATGAAGTCTCCCAGGACATAGTTTAAAGGCTAACTGTCAAACTAAAATGTAATAAATACTTACAATGAAGAAGTTAAACAATCAGAGTCAGTATCAACATAAACCTGCTGTTCAAATCGTCCATCTATTTACATTTAAAGGGTTTGAAATAAGTTCCTCTAGGTATTCTTTGGCCCCCTTTGATCTATCTATTTAACATAATTTAGCTTGTTTCTGCCACATTAATACATGTGCGACGAAATCCTCCTTATCAATTCATCTTAAAGCACATTCACACGTTGTTTTCCTCGAAGCAGCGGTTTCTTCCCAGTGAAAAAGAAAAATCTAACATTCATCTTTCAGTGTGTTGGTCTCTGCAGCAAAAGGTAAGCAAGGAAAAAAGAAAAAACACGTGGATGGATGAGGTCCACAAGCGCAAGCAATTAAGTCTGAGCCTTTGACTGTTAACACTGATACCCTTACATTTTCAGTTTATCGCCCAGCTTCACACCCGGAACCCCCCCATCCGTGCAGAGCAGTCCTGCAAGACAAGCTCTGATAGCGGAAGATGGAGCGGCCTCTGTCAGTATCACAGCAAGGTGGTAATCAGCCAGGGGATCTGTGGTTCACTGGAGCGATCAATAGAAGGATTGCAGTGTGTTCACATCTTGCAACTGTGCAGGATTATCAAGTTGGAGCGATCCATCATGGCTTGATAGGTGGTCAGTGGCAGAGACGCCGGAACTAAGTAAGTGGAAGAGGTGTAATGTAGCTCGTGAGCGTCTGCTGCAGCTCGGGCTACGGGGGAAAACGGGCGAGTTGGTCTGAGACACACAGGAAGGAAGAGAGACACCGGGGCATTGGGTCAGATCTGGTTTCCTACTCAGTGAGGTCATGTAGGTGAAGATTACAAAAAAAAGGTTAAGATCAAGTGTACAGGAGAAGCCTAATAAAAATAGATCAAAACAGATTAGCCTGAAGAAAGAAAAGTGTCAGCTGCTGTTATAATAAGAGCTGTTTAAATTCTCTAGAGGAAAAGGAAAGGAGCTTCGATGCTTCCCAACAAATCTCCTTCAGCATTCGAAACATATCAACAACTATTTATGAAACTAAAAGGAGAAAAATGCCGCCCCACAATCCTTTGCGTCCGCACCAGTAGTGACAACTTCGCCCGATCATCCAGATTATGAGGTGATGTATTACAACACCACAGTTATGTGTGTTGCATCTGGTTTCAAATACAACAACAATTATTTTCCTGTAGTATTCTGTAGTATTCTAGTTTTTAAAGGTCGTTTCCTGATTTGTAAAAAGCAGCGGCCTGACACATAATCTGTAATCCAGGTGAAGCGTTAGAGGCACCAGTACCTTGTCTAACAGCTTAGCTCCCGCCGTACTCATCCTTGGGATCCTCATGTGCAAGAACCGGCTCCGTTCCTGCAAAAGATTACAAGGAAAATGACAGAACCGGGGTTAGAGACTGAGATTCCAGTCACAGCTAAATCTAAGCACATTAATTAAGTTTTGTGACACCACACAGGAACATTAACAGACTGTACAGAGGAGCTTTACTTCTCCTCCTTCATCTTTCTTTTCTCCCTCATATTTCTCACACTTCCTGATTTCCTTGCTTTTTCCTATCTCCACCTTTTGCATGTGTCTTTTTTTAATTTGCAACCTCCTTCCTTTACGTTTCATTCATCCTTGGTCTTCTCAAACCCACTTCTCCCTTTAGTCTTCATTCTTCCTTCTTTACCTTTTCTCTCCCTCCCTCTCTTCCGCCCCTTCCCTCATTTTTCCCCTCGTCTTCTTTCTGCTCGACTGACCAGAGAGCTCCATCATCATCCCAGGGCCCCGGCCCAATCTTTGTTATAAAAGGCAATAAATCATTCCAGCTTTCATCTATTGTTATTGATGAATGACCAATTATTTGTCATCTAATACGCAGAAAAACGATGACACGGGGAGACGGATCAATTCCCCTCCCCCCCCTCCTTTGCCGGCTGACGTGACACAGGACAGCGGTGATTGATTGTCTCCTTAAACTGTTATTACACGTATAATGTGGCGCTCAAATCCGACATCTCACTTAGTCCCGGCTCCGCCCCCTTAAACAAAAAAGACGTGAGATTGGCTTTGTGATTGAGAAATCCTGGTTGATAGGAGGTACTTCGAGCCAGGTGGAGGGGGATCTTATTCCTCCATGGTAGGTTCCAGTCTGGATCCAAATCAGGAAAATAAATAGATTTGCTTAATTGAGGCCTAAAATCATTCATTCATATTCTGTATAGCAGCTGTGTACAGGGCCTTGGATGCATAGCACTATATCAATGTGTCAGTCAGCTGAAACATATCATCTCGTGATACTGTCCTGTCTTTCTTGACCAGATTATTTTCTATGTAGTGTTTATTTTTTGTGCAAATACTTTCTCTTGCTGCACTCTTCTCTCATCTTCTACTTTCTTCAATCCTTCCCGGCTGAAGAGGAGTTAGAATTTCTCTTTCTTTTGAGTTCCAGACACTTTTTCATCACTTGATAACATAACGCACAGCCGCCAAAACAACTTCAATTCAGCAAACCCTGGTAACCAGACTGATTGAAACTCAGACGAGCGGTTCATGGCAGGAATTGGTCTCAATAAGCTCAATCTTCTGTGAAGGTTTCTATCTGTCTGGACAAGTCGCTACAAGAAGAGAAGAAAAATTATCTAATCCTGGTTTAATTGCTGTTATTCATAAGAATCCATTAAATGATCAGTGATCTATTTCAAATGTAACTGATTTTGAATGTGATCAATGTGAGCTTGGATCAGTGTGGAAAAGACACTGATACACAGTTTAGTTTCCTGGAATAAGATGTAAAACAAATTTCTATAGGTTGTTTCAAGTGTGGTAATGTTTTTTTACTTTTGACAACACAGAGCTGTTAGGGTTTTATAGCGCGTAAGCAGCTCTAGAGTTTACCTGCACTCTCTTCCTCTGTGGAGTTAAAAATGAGTTTGTGCACCGGAGCGAGGAGGCAAACGTGCCGGAGCCTGTTTCCACCGCTACGCGACTGCACAAAGAGAAAGACGGATAGAGAGATCATCTTCCATATGAGACGCTCGATCAATTTCCTGCGTGTGCCATCCATCACCGGCAGTTGTCACGAGGTTCACGCCGAGATGTTTCAACTAAAGCCTTCAGCTACAGAGGAGCTTGTTTATACAACCACTGAAAAGAGCTTAATGTCGAGATAATAACAAATCACTCCACCTGGAGAAAACTCGAGTCCTTGTTTCACCTCACAAGAGGAACTGGGCATTGCTTATGTTTTTACTTTTATAATTTTGTGGTTTCTATTTCAAGGTTTGACGGTTTCCAACATGATTTTCATAACGTGTTATCAAAACTGTGTATTCATGTAGCTCCCTCAGAATAGAGTATGTTGAATGCAGCTTTGTTTCTGAATAAAATACATATTAAAGTGCATTTAAAGAATCCAGGTATTATAGTAATACTATGAATTATAGTAGACATTATGTAAAATTACTTACAAATTTCATCGCCAATGATATCAGTTTTTATAGATTTGTACTTAACTTCAATATTTCTATTTTACTCTATTACTGTCATGTAAAATATAATGTCTATAAACAAGCTACTTTTCAGGTTCAGATGTTACGAGATGAGCATAATCTGGAATTTTTTTATTTCGAGGTGCAATTTCCTGGTACCACAAACACAAAAAGTATTTTAAATTAGATAGGGTACAGGAAGTGTTGAAAACTTTTATGTTTGACTTTCGATTGATATTAAAAATGAGCACAATATCTTTAGGAGGTGTCGCTAGCAGGACTAACATTTTAAACACTGAATAAGGCAATTGTAGCAGCGTTAAATTAATAATTAAATGGACATACTTACAGTCATGTGTCCAAAAGTCCAAACTCCACTCAGGAACTCTCAGGAAAGTAAACAAAACAGTAAACAAACAGGAAATAAACAGAGAGCGAACTCCCAGGACGTGTTGAGGTGAGAGGCGTTAATTGGACGCGGCTGAAACCTATTAGGGCGCAGGCAGCAATCAGTGACGCGACAGATGGGGACAGGATGTGATCAAATCAAAAGGCGCGGAAGATCGGTATTTTCAACGTAAAACCGGAAGTGATGAACATGTCGAGACATGGGATTTATCCTGACTATTAAATTATGTTTTTATGCATGGTGCATTTTGCTGACGTTTATTCTTTTGAATAACCGTCTAATCATTTTCTAAATGATTGACAACCAAAGAAATAATCTAAACCTTTGCTTTTTGCTCTGTTTCATTCAAGATTTGAAATTTAGGGTTTGCATTTAAATTGTTTTGTTTTGTTGGTGAATTAAACATCGAAATATCTGATTGAAACCATGACACTCTTTAATAAATACTTATGTTTGCATTGCTAATTCAGTTCTTCATTTTATTTATTAATGATCAAATGCTGGTCATGCTGTAGCCCCTTTTGACCACTAGATGTCCCTATTTCATTATAAAGATTCCCCCTCTCCATTCAGATTGGTGCATTTTAAGGAAATACATAATATACACATAATTTATCAGTCTGGACGATTACATTTATGTATTAGTTAAAGTACACATTACAGTAGAAGTGTGTAAAGAGCTCAAATATAATATTAAATGTTAACTTTCAACATGTTGGTATTTTTGTGAAATTGAGATAGTCAGCCAGCAGATGGCAGTGTTAAACTACATATAATGTCTCAAAGGCAAAGCTCTATTTTATATCAGCTTCAAGAATTTATAGCAAATGTTTTGTATATTCTAATTAAGAAAGCAGTATCAGATCACAATTCATTAGATTTTTTCTTTAATAATGAAACTATTTTGGATAAATAAGGTTTGATGGCTGCATATTCAGCGGTCAAACCTTATTTTTCATAAACCCAAGAAAAGCAGATTTAATTTGACGACAAATTAAGGCAGTGAAGAGATGAAGAAAGGGATTATGTGTGCATATTTTACCACTTAAGGTAATGAAGTAAGACCATCAGGACGAAATAGAAGACTGAAAGATTAGATTAAATGTATAATAACTTTTACATCTGTGGATTCAGGTCTTTTAAAGAACTAACAGGCACATAGATAAGTAAGCTTGTGATTTTGTAAATGTATTATTTGCTTCAACGTGTCACCATCTTGAGTGATTACTTCTAATAATAATAATAATAACGGCTTTAATTTTATTGTTGCTTTTATAAGAGCCTTAGTGAACACCCAGTACGTAGATGAAATGCAATCCAACAGATCTCTGCTCTTATTCTCTGAAGTGTTGTGAAAAAAAGAGGCCGAGTCCCATTTCATTTGTCGAGGGGCTACTTAAGAATGAAAAATGTCCCCCCCCCCCCCTCCCTCCCCTCAACCCAAGGACGTATGAGCTCATGTTGCCTGGCCTGCTGCCTGGACGATGAGGAGGAGGAGGAGGAGGAGGAGGAGGAGGAGGAGGAGGAGGAGGAAGAGGAGGAGGAGGAAGCGGATGCATTCATCAGGTAAATTACATCATCGCCGGCCAATCCCCTGCCGCCTGACACGAGCTTTGTCGGAGCAGCGTCTGTCACTGAGTTTGAAGCGTGGGAATTGGCTGTGGCTGGATGTTACCTGAAGAGAGCGGGAGGACGCACAAGGTCACGAGGTCGAATGATGTTTGGATGAAGTGCCCGCAGCCTCCACTGTGATGCGTGTACCGGCCTTGGTGACTCACAGAAGAAATAAGACATACATTCTGAGGAATAAATGCAGTTATATGTGGTGTAGCCTCAGTATCCTTTTAAAAAACTCAGGAAACAAGCAGCTACATAAGGATTTAAAAACCCAATTCACTCCTCCCATTGCCACACATGTATACTCTCCATTCATGTGCATTGGTTGACTTTAGTCCCTGAGGGATTTTCATGGTTTTAAAATTCCAAAAATTCAATTAAGTTCTTCTTCTCTGTGCAGAGCAGCGTCTTCCCATTAAAATCTGTATATAAATATAAAAAGTACCAACAATGAACTAAAGGTACTTGGATGTAGAAACCCTTCATAACGTCACCAAGCTGTTAAAAGTAATCGATCACACACTTGTGTACTGACTACAGAAATGGACTACATGACAGCTCCTGTAAAGTGAAGCCAAATCACCTTGATTGCCCCCTGGTGGCTGGCTGGCTGCCGCAAACCCGGCCTTCTCCATGTTAGAGGATGGGACCAATTACAAGTGCATGCTACATACATTTCACCAAAGGGTTGGATTCTGTAGTTTTATTTACATGTTCAAATTGTTGATGGCAGCACCCGTATCCGAGGTTCCTTCATTTAAAGATACAATAAATAACAGTTCTTCATTTAAAAAATGTCTACAAAATAACTAGACATATTGTTGACTTGTGTACTTACATATCCAAAATGATTCCAACAATGTTAAGAGAAATCCCAGATTTTTTTCAATGCAATTTTAGTTACTGTTTTGATTAATGGTACCCCTCGTGGCCAACATTTTATATTGCATATTTAATGGAAAGAAGTGGAGAGAGGCATCTTTATTATTATTGTTTGGATGTGTCACTTTTTTTCCCAGTAACTGCAGGATAAGTGATGAAAGAATTCAATTCACTGCAGTGATTTGTAATTTCCAGCCCTGAGGGACCGAGCGACAGCTGCAACCATCTGTCCTCGGACGAGATCTACATTATTTATTGACTTTTTTTTTGTACACACAAACCTAAAAGTCTACAAAAGTACAATTATTCAAAAAAGCCCTTGAGGATCAGATTTTAGTGTCGCACGGATCTCTCGCAAACAGTTGTTGTTATTTTTCTCTCTCCCAAAAGAACCAGAGGGGCTGATGGGAAATGTGGTTATGGACTATGGTATCTAAAAATTACACACGACTCATGAGGCCAATGGTGCTTCAGGAGGCTGTTTGTACACAAGAGGGGCTGTACAGCTGTCAGCCTCACTCTACTTCAACCTGTGTGTGTGTGTGTGTGTGAGTGTGCATGTGTGTGTTATGCCCTTTTACCCAACATGAACCCACTATTATTCAATGAAAAATGAACTGACTGATATATAGATAGAGAAAAGATAGATAGGTAGATAGAGAAAAGATAGATAGATAGATAGTTAGATAGATAGATGGATAGATTGATGCTGGGGATGGAGGGGCGGATGGACAGATGAACAGATGGGTGGGTGGGTGGGTGGGTGGGTACACGGACGGACGGATGGAGGGGCGGGTGGATGGATAGAGGGATAGATAGATAGATGGATAGCTACATAGGTGGGTGGGGGGACGGAGGGACAGATGGACAGATGGAGAGATGGGTGTTTGTGTGGGCAGACGGAAGGACAGGCGGACGGACGGATAAATAGATACATAGATAGATACATAGATAGATACATAGATACAAAGATACCAGCCATGTTGTTTCCTTGTTTCCCTTGATGAACTGGGCATTGATTAATGCTCATCTGTTACACGCACACACACAAACACACACGCACACACACACACACACACAAACACACACACACACACAGATACACGACAAGCATCACTCGCCCTTTAAGAAGGCACATTGTGTTCAGGAGAGAGAGACAGAGCCTGGAATTAGAGGCAACCAAATTACAGTCTGCGTGTGCGTTTGCACTTAAACCGAACATGCAGCTCGATACCAGCAGCACAACATCTGTATCTCTCTCCCCCCCCCCCCCCTTCAGGAAGGTGCAAATATCGATGAGAGGAAACTTGAACGATGGCGAAGGAGCAGGGGGGGGGGGATTAATGTTGGATGCACATGGAGGCGATAAGACGCCCTCATCCTCGGGTGTTAATATCGAATGGTTTACATGGATGAAGTCATTTCAGTGGATGCACTTGGGTTGTGAGAGGCTGGGTGCCACACCAGGAAGGATCTGTCAGTCAAACAGTGTGGGAGGGACCGGGGACATGTTTGTACAAGTCAACCGGGGAAAGGGCACGGAGAATGAAAGACAAACTGAGGTCACCCTCGATGGTTGCTCAGCACCCGACTCCTTCTTTTCATTCCAAACTAATTAGAAAAGTCAGTGATTTCTGTGCAGCAAACTGAGCTTTTGAAGTTGAGCCTGTGAGCTCATGGAATTCAAAAGCTTTCACATTTTGATTTGGTCCCAAACACACAACTTAATGTCAGAACACTGAGTAGTTTAAGTTTTAAATGTAAATTCTGACTTTAGTATTCAAATGAAATGACTTTCGACTTCCCAAATTTCATTACGCCTTAAATTGTTGAAATGCAAACATTTGGGCCCTTGCTCTTTTTTTTTTCTAGGGATTTGCTGCATTTTAAAGTTGTTAAATTGTTGTTAAATAAATAAGAAATTAAGCACCTTTTGATTAGAATTGTACACAACGTTTTATTGGGCCCCCGAAGAGTCAATGAGATCAACAATTGGAAGGGGTGCAAAGTATCGCTCTGTGAGGTTCTGATGATCGAGTAGAAAGCAAGAAAATCAAATTTAACAATTAAAATATACTTATTGATTGACGATTGGTTTATTGGTTGAGAGGAATTTGGACTTAATCATGACCACTGACCGTTCTCCAAATGTTCTCCAAGGCTCCATTGTCCTCCGAATCCTTAATTAAACATCATCAAGTATTGAAAACAAAATTAAGAACCGAGTGAATTTCGCTCCCAGGTTTTATTCTCAGCTTTTAAAGTGGAGCTTGTGTGAAACTGCCACAGACCATTAGCTGAAATAATAAAAATAAATACAAATTTGTGCTTGGCCTTGTGGAGGGGCTGCGGGCCGGAAATGAAAGAGGCATCTGTGATGGGTGGATCCTAAATCAGATAACCCAATGACTCCCCCCCCCCCCCCCCCCCTCTCTCACCCCTGCCAGGTTCCTACATAAGATGATCACTGAGGTTTAATAGCATGAAGCCATAGCTAGATCAGATACCGTATTGGCAGGAGCTCCCTCTGTGTCTCTCTGGCGTTATCAAGGAGCGTGTTTGGAGCGGCGATGACAGCACTGGCACAAACAGGGAGTGCTGGAAGCTGGCCCCAGACCAGCGGTGTTGAGTGTGTGTGTGTGTGTGTGTGTGTGTGTGTGTTGTGTGTGTGTTGTCTGGCTATGGTGGGCGGTGTGTGTGCGTGGCGCCTGTCTGGCTTTTGGCTGCGGCTCAAGGTTGAAGCCTGTTGGAATCAGGGATATGTAAGTGCAACTGTGGACGTGTACGTCTCCATTTTCGGAGGAGTGAAATATAACTGCAATCTGCATCTTGTATGATTGTAATGAATTAATTATTCCACTACCGTTTGCTTTTTTCGAGCTCAAATTTGGTTTTTCAGCGGTTCTGCTTTGGGGCATAAACCGGCTCCTTCAGGGTTTTGCCAACAACAACGACCTGAAGGCAAATGAAGACGTTGAACGTTGAGAAGCTTGTTGATGGACAGTGTGGGATTAAGTTTAGAGGCCTTAAGCACATGGGTTCGACAGTTGACAGATAACAGCTCAATATGACTGACAGCGGGAGGCTGGTACTTTGACCAGCGGAGAAGGAGGAAGAGGAGGAGGAGGGGGCGGGACTCAAAGGCGCTGCCAATCTCAAAGAGCAAACTCATGACCAGGTTACTTGGAATCAAATTTACAAGATTCACATTTTTAAGCTCTGGACACCAATTTAGACGTAGAGAAGCTTCAGCGTCACTTTCAGTTAGTGTCATGACTTTGGATTCAATTATTCTGAATAGAGAAAAGAGATTGACCTTTTAGATAGAAACATTTAGAGCTTTATCTACACGCAGTGAAACCAGCAGTGCTGTGTGTACTATCGGAAAGATTCCCAAAAAACAAACGACCCCATTATTTCGGTGCGTTTTAACAGTAGCACTTTGTCAACAGATTTTCCCATCGGCCTTTGCAAACAAACAGTTCGTTCAGATTGTGCCCCAAAAAAAATTGTGCAAACAACAACATTTCCTGTAATTTATTCTCCTTCTTTCTGTGACATTAAAAAAACAATCTTAAATGATTAAAATATAAATATGTAGAGAAAATGACTTGGGAGAAACATCCAAATTCAACAGAAATTCAAAAGAAGGCACGTACACACTCATACATACACACACACACACACACACACACACACACACACACAGATAGAGACACCTTTCCCCTGGTGAAGTGTTTTTGGTTTGGCCAGATCCCACAGCTATATTTGTGACCACATGCAGGACAGCCTACAGAGAGTGTGTGTAAACAGACCTAGGTGTGTGTGTGTGTGTGTGTGTGTGTGTGTGTGTGTTTCGAACAATAAGGCCCGTTTACATCAGGTCTTCAAAAAAGAGCAACTCCCTCTGAGGGGTCATGAAACGTCTCGGTGAGAGAAGATCGTACGATGTATACAAATATCTTTCACCCTGGTGCAGACACATGAGTGTACACACGACCTCTTCTGGTATAGAGCCTGTGTTTGGCGCTGAGGTGCAGAGATTATCTGCCGGTGTTTCCGGTTGTGGTCTGCAGGGTGTAATCAGCCCAACCCACTGGCCCGCTGTGAATGCCCCACCGCTTATCGCCATATTTTCCAGTGTATTAAGCCGACCACAGGCATTTTCACACAGCGGCTGGTGGAAATTGATGTTGAACCCAAATAGGTAACATTTAGAAAATTGTTCTTGGGTTATATTTTGTCCGGAGTGGTTCTCACTTGGTTTCAGCCTTCATCTTGTGTTTTGAAATCCTAATTTTGAACTTTCTTTATGCAAACAATGTACACAATGTCAAAATTTGCAGCGTAGAAAGTGACATAACTGAAATAAACATTCAGATGTCAAGCAAGTATAACTCTTAATTTTCCCCATTAAATTCAAAATATGATGATTTTATTTCTGTACGTCATTTAATCCCCAAACATAACGTCTACGATTGCATCTACAATTACTGAGTAAATCAAAAATAACTTTTTGCAAACAGATGTATTAAGTTTGTTTAAAGTTAAAAAGTTATTATGAGCACAATTAAAACTTTCAATTGAAAAAATTAAATCATTAGTGTGATACCAATTGAGGTAATTTGATAATACTTGTCCTTTTTCTATGGATTGTTTAGTATGATTTATTTTGAATCGAATAAAATCATCCAGTATTTCATTCTAACAAAACACTTGAAGTCACATGATGAATATTCTATCCCATACAAACACTATATAAATAAAAAGTTCTATATATTTTGCACTCATGTTAACAAAGTAATTAAATCCCTCATAACCCAAATGCAAGTCTCAAATCGCGGCATGGAAAAGGAAAATTGTAAACTCTTTGACAACGAGGTCAACTTCCTGTCACCTCAGATTCTCTCTGCTCAAACAAGTGAAGGTGAAAGTGCCTCAGGGCGACTCTGACGACCGTACGTCACAAAGAACTCTGCAAAAGTAAACTCCTTCCTCAAAGAAATTACACCCAGCCCCGTCTTTTGTTCAAATCCACAGTGAGTCATTATTTTTATTCAAATTTTCTTACACCAGCTGCTTATCGTGCTTAGAAGAATAAGAATAATGCATCTTTTTTGTTTCTATCAATTATTTGGAAGCCCTGTGTGCAAATTGTTAGATTTGATTTCTTCCCTTCTCCTCAGGTGTCAGGAGTCCACCTGTGGCAGATTCAGGTGAAGGGACATGATTTGAAAAGGCACACAGCCTTCACCACGGCGTCCCACAGCTGCCAGAGCGTATTAGAGCAAAGACCGAGCCACAGCAGGAGTGTGTCAAGGCACCGATCTGTGGGAAGGCTACTTAAAAAAAACACAGCAGCACAGACGGTTCCCAAGAGCCACGGTGGCCTTGATAAAAAAGTTTGGAACACCCGGGATTCTTCACCTAGAGCTGGCGGAAAACCCAAAGGTCAATGTGGCTGAGCTCGAGAGATGGTGTGTGGAACTTCTGAGAGGGAAACTTCGTCCTGCAGCCTAAGATCTGGGTTATGTGGCACTGAAAGTCAAGTGGAAGCACCTGAAGGACCCATGGACGCTGAGGAACAAGGTTCTCTGGTCTGCGGGAGCTGCCGCAGAACTGTTTTACCTCAGGTTTTAGCATTATATGGGGAGGCACCACACAAATCCATCCCAACAGTGGAGTGTGGTGGTGGCTACATCATGGTGTGGGGTGGGCAGGGACAGGAGGGAATGTAAACCTGGTGCAGAGCTCTCAGGACGTCAGACTGGGATGGACGTTCAACTCCTGATGGGACAATAATCAAGGCACCAAAGTATAGAAGATGCAGGAGTCCCTCTCTTGGACCCAATGGAACATCTGTGCAGAGACCAGGAGACAGCTTTCGTCTGACGCCGTCACATTCCATCTTGCAGGAATCTGTGACTGACCGATCACCAGCCAGTGCTCGACTGCATGTCCTGACCGTGGAGGGGCTCCCGCAAATCGGATCTTCAAATCAAAACACAACCTCGGGTCCATCCCATCTCACGAGGGCCGTCCCTGGGCTCGTCCCTCCAGAGGAAACCTTCTGTTGTGCACCAGCTCCAGTTTGACGCCTTTGGCCATCACCATGGAGAGTTGGGTTTTCTTGATGATAGATGTTTAGATGCCCCCAAAATCTATAATCCATAATAATCCATAATCCGGGAAAATTTCAAGAACATGAGCGTAAAGGATTTCTCACACACTGCTGCAGCGGCTCGGAGTGTGAATGTAATCTATTGTGTGAAAAGAAGCAAATGCTTTGAAAGAGCACACATTGTTAAGGCAAGCCTCCCCGGAGAGAGATAGTTTTTTCTCCTTCTTCTTTAAGTATTTAATATTCAAATCTATTTCTTCTTGAAGACAGATTGAGGCCAGCCTGGAGTCTCTGTCATCCTTCCACTCCAAACAAATCATCAGCGGGGGAATAACGACGAGCGGTGTTTCATCTTTGTTATTCCGTTGTCTCGTTGCATAATTGACAGATATTAACTTCCCATCAAACGAGTGTAATTATAATCAATCCTCCTTTAAGGCGGCACAATTAAGGGAGCAATTTGATTGGCTCGAGCGTAACCCGCGAGCCTAATGAAAGACGCACGCGCAAACAAATTCATCCCGTTGATAGCGCGTCAAAGTAAACATCTACAGAGGATTCTTCTGCTCCAGGGTCGTTGACGGAGCAACACGTTTGTTCATAAAGACCTTGGATGCACTCTGTATATGTAATTGATTGGATGCACTTAGCCGAAGTGACTTGTCATCTGCAGCGATGCATCATACGTACATATGCAGCAAACGGCATCTTTCTCTGCTCCCTAGTTTGCGCACAGATCAATTAGCCGTGGCTTTGAGATTGCTTGTCCAGTTGTTTTTTCAAATGGTCAACATTCACCCAGCTTCCCTTTGATGGCTTTGAAACTTTTGTTTACGCGAGCCTTTCGAAGCAGGGGCCGTAAATCAGGTTATTGGGTTCAGTTGACGTTTCAGCCCCAAAGAAAGAGCAGCGGTTGATTGGAGTGTAATTAAACAGCTATGGTCAATTCAATGAAAAGTGTGCTTCAAGGTTTAAGAGGTCGGGGTCTGTAGAACAAAGTGGAACCCATTTAAAACTCTAAAGGTACTGCTATCGGTGCTGGAGGGGGCTCTATGGAACTTTCCAAAACGGACTATTCAACCTAGAGGTGTATGCTGGGATCTTTCTCAACTTGTTTACTCCATTCTTCACACAGTCATTGCCACTTTTTGTTCTCGCAAGTCCAAAAGAGTGATTTATCAACCACCCGGGTGATTATCATGTCTGTGCGATGGCAGATTTTTTCACCTGCATTCCTTTAAGTGCCGCCATTAGAGCAGACATGTGAGTCTTAACAACCGTGTTCAAATTCAGCCTTCACTTCCACAGACAGCCAGAAAACGCAGGGGATCTGAAATGAACAGAAAGTGTCTGGTACAATTCAAGTCAGGTGTTCTTGGCGCCTTAAAAAACAACATAGGTGGAGTCATGGCAAATAAAAGAGAAGATGTGTAATGTTAGAAAAACAATGTGCAGAAACAATTCTAAGAATAGCCTAAATTCTTCTTAAAAATAACAAGAAGAAATCCACAGGAAAAGTTCAAATAGGAACACAGGGCAGGAAATACAGCAGCCTCAACCTCTTGTAATGTTATAGGCTAAAGTGCAGATGTACATTTACAAACATTAATTTTATTTATTTATATTTTAGCAGTAGGAGCAGTATAGGGTAGCAGCACCTCAGACAACAGTAAGATGCTCAATGCAATAATGGCCTGGTGCTGTCTATCACTGATTAAATGCCTTGCTCAATTAGTGGGGGTTTCACTCAAGATTTGAGCGGGCAACTTTTGTCGTCCTCTGAATATTCATTCTTAAAAAATTCCCCCCATTGACAGCCATTAATCACCCTCCCTCCCATTTGCTGAGGGCCCTTTCCTCTCTGTCGAGCGCTACACGACAGAGAATCCCACCTTTTCTGAAGTGAATCCCGCATCGTAGCCTGGCAACCCGACGACTGGAGTGCCTGAAAGTCCTCGCTCCAGTGCGACTGGGAGGGGGGGGGATAAAAGACAATGGCCAGGTTTGATGTCAGTGGCTCCCCCGCTCGCTCGGTCAATGTCTCCCGGCCCCAGATGACAGATGAAAGGCTGAGAGTCGGCGAGGAGCGTTTTTTTTTTTTCTCCAACGAAAGGATCCCTGCGCTTTCAGACTCCAGCAAACATCGATCTGTACCACTGAGCTGACACCCCCCCCCAGCACCACCATCACCACCACCACCTCCGCCTCCACCTCTCCACCCCCCGGCCTCCACAAATGGATCTGATCGAATGCACAGACCCGCATGTTTAATGCATGATTCCGTGCTGATCCTCCCGTTTGTCACCGTTTTAGCGGAGGTATGCAGTGTTTACGTTAATCCCGGGGAGTGTTCAATGCTTTATGGGTTTGCATGCTCTCAAGTTGCTTTCTGCATTCGTATGAGCCTGCAACCATCTTAGATCGGCTGATGATGGTCTTCTGGTTGGCTCTCTGAAGAAGAAATGTACAGTTTAAAAGTACTGCCGTTTAAATCCCTTCTGAAAACATTCATTTAGAGCTTTCATCCTTTTCATACAAATTCCAATTTTCAACTCAGAATTGTATTATGGGTAGGCATGAATGGAAGGACATAGGTTATCTTGGGTTAAAATGCAGTAATTTATCATAAAATGCCCAAAACACAACAAATGTAACCAACAAAAACTTTTCAAGTAAACAACCATCACCACTGACTAACGCCAACACACTGTAACACACTACAGGAACTTTATCTGATCCATAGAGACGTTGGATGTCACCATGCAATTTAATTGGGCCGCAACAAATTCCCCTTTTGACAAAGTTCAAGAGTTCAGCCATACTCTGGAAATCTAAATGCAAATGTGTCTCCGGTCCTGGAAATTAAAGGTTGGAATGGGAATCAAAAGGGGAAACAGGGCTGATATGAAAGCAGAGCGACACGGTGAAGCTAACCAGCCTCGCGGCCCTCCTGTGTGCTCACCTTTGAGTACGCCGGTTTGCGTGCCACCCTTCACGCTGGCTTCTCAGATAACAGGGTCCTACCCCGAGGGCGGCGGGACGCGTGGAAATGGAAATGAAAACGTCTGAGAGCTGAGAGCTGCGAAGACACATTAGATATGTTTTTCAGCAATGATGCATAACATTGAGAGACTGGATGTTACATGGGAAGGGTGCACAAAGAGGACAAGGGACTCAGGCATATTTACCACAGGAGTGAGTCCCCTCTACAGAGGCCGCCATGCTTTTTACAGCAGCCTGGACTGGACAAACCAAATACCTCTTGAGTTTTTATGACAACTGAAGGCCACCACAGGAGAATACCCCTCACAGGTGAGGGGTATTCAGCTGCAACACACAACCTCACCACTGGATGTCACTACATTCTACACGCTGAACCTTTAAGTTCAACAGGGCAGGTTACATCTGAAAGGCAGAAAGATGACTGTTGACCATGATGGCTCCCCGAGAGCAAAGCCAAATCGTCTCGATCACCCCCCCTGGTGGCTGGCTGAAGTATAGTCCAATATTGTTGTCTGACACCTGTATCCAAGATATTTTGGCTTCATTTTTGTGCAACAGGGAGAGGTAGAGAACATCTTAGTAAACGTTGACTCTGACAAATAGACTGTAAGGTAAGCCAAATCACATTGATCGCCCCCTGGTGGCAGGTTGCTGAATAGGTCAAACATCGTTTTAGCTGATGGTGGGTTGACAAAACAAAACAAAATCAAAGTACATGTCAAATAAATTGTTCTCAGAGATGGTTTCTGTCAGTGCGTAGGTAGATCTTATCACACTGATGTTTGTTCCTGTATTCATGCTTCTGGCAATTTTGGCTTTAATTACTTGCTCAGTTGAGCGTATGTGATTTGATGTCGCAGGCATGAGACGGCAGCGTTCATATATGGGATATATTTAGCTTTGTTTTTTTGTACAGTGGGAGGAAGTGGAGTCGTGTCATCCATCTTTATGTACAGTCCGGAAAATGAGCAGTGATGTTGATATTACATTTCCACAGGCACTTTCAATGTGACTTGATACCAGGGAAAAAAGGCCACCCATGTTAGTCATCCGCTGAATCACTGACTATATAAACATTATGTTGTGTAACGTCCACATATTACATACAATGTATGCATGCATCATAGTCTTCTTCCTCCAAATCTCTCCTTCAGGCGCTCGGACTGAAAGATGACTTTTCGCTGCATCGTGTGTTGAATAGAAGTCATGGGAATTTCACAGTATCTCGTGAAACTGAATCCAGGGTTAGGGTTAGGGTTGCATATAAATGTGTGTGTTATTTTCAATCACACTGATGTCTTGTGTTATAGGGAATTATGTTTTTGGTCATGATCAATATCTTCTCACCTGCTCTTTCTTTTTCTTGTCTCCTTGTTTTCCATGATCTATTGCTTTTATACATGTTTAATGTGGATCTCACACCACAGCAGCTTCTTTGTATACACCACATTTAGTAGGCACAACATTTTAAAAGTTACATGAATTGATTGCATATTTCAGGTGGAAATGCAGAAGATTTCCTCAGCGTAATCAATACATCACCAGAAAGACATGTCAGGATATTGTTGCTTTGCTGCTCTTTTCCTTTTTGGACTTGAAGGACGAGAATTTGAGACACATTAAGACGTCATCCTTCAAATTTTCCAGAGTGTGTTTGTGTATGTGTATGTTTGTGTTTGTGTTTGTTTATGTGTGTGTGTGCAAAATCTGCATCAAAATGAGCTGTTAACCAACCGCATCCATGTATCATGCAGGGGAAAATGCTGCTTTGTGCTGCTGTCACTCTTCCATGGCGAAGCAATGGCATCACATATTTCTGAAATCCAATGCACTCACATCGCTCCTTACATTTCATTTAAAGAGCTCTCTTTGCTTTGCTTCTTCTGCCACAGTGCCCTCGAGCCCAGCACCAGTGGAATCACCAGCCTCAGGTACAGGGAGGGATCTGAGGCCGTGCAACCGCTGTGTCGGCATCGCTTCTCTTACACAGTCTTAACTGCTACATGTCAGGGATGGGAGGGAGGGAAGAGGAATAACGACATGTCTTCTTTTCTTCATCCTGTGGAGAAAGAAAAGAAACACACATCTACAGATGAGGCATTATGTCCTCCACAATACCGCTCCGATGTGTTATTCCCATTCCTCCACAGGCGGCTCTTCATTTCTCCCGATTAAAACCTCCTTTCCTATTTTTGGGGCACTCGGGGAGTCGTTTGACGGTAACCACATTTGCTTAATTACATAAGAGAAACAAAAAGAAAATACACAGAGAGAGAGAGAGGGTGAGTCTGGGAGACAGACGGCTGCGCGGCTCTTCAGGTTCGAGGCTCTGACTCCACTCCGGAACGCAATTAAAGCTGGCCGAGCGCCACGGGCACTCCGGGGCAGATGAGGACGTTTGTTGTGGAGGCAGAAGCCGGTGGCGCCCGATACTTCAACCTGCAGCCCCCTTCAAACACCAGGATTTAGCATGAAGAACACCTCGTGACGCTGCGGGGGCTCATTATCTCCTCATCTGTGACTTATCCCGTAATTAAGTGGTATAATTTGTCTGTCGGCCTCAACCTTCCCTCGTCTGCTCCCGTTTCAGCTGGTGATTGGCTCTATTCCCCGGGATGACCTTATCCCCCTTACTCAAAAAGGAAAACCTGTGTTGTGTAGTGGAGTCAGCGTGCTCGACCAATCGTGAGTCAGTCTCAGCTGTCAATCATGTTCAGGGTCATCTTTAACTCTTATTTTGGTCCATGTCCCGTCTGCTAACATGGAGGAGACAGGTTTTATGACCTGTACTGCGGCCAGTCACCACAGTGTCTGGACAAAACTGACGACAGAAAATAACAACAAACTCATCGACTCTATATGTGTGTTTTACAGCTGGACAGAGGTTAGAGAGGAGGGGATATAGGGAAAACATCAAACACACTTTAGAAATAAGAATATCAATTTGTAAGGACTTCTCATAGATCCTGTAAACACATGACATTAAATTAAAAGTATTGAAAGATTAAAATGAAAATTCTCCCTTCCAACAAACAAGAGGAAAAGTTACTGGTACCTGCTCCATCAGTCGGCTCCTGCAGCCAGTCTGAAAGACGACTGGACTTCTCAAATACATTATCTGTCTGCAGGCACACACACACACACACACACACACACACACACACACACACACACACACACACACACACACACACCGAACACACATACAGACCCACTCACACACACATTCACACATACAACGTACAGCATTCCGTCTGTCTTTTCCTGGAAGGATTTGCACTCACACACACACGCACACACACGCACACACACGCACACACGCACACACACACCCACACACACACACACACACAGACATCCAGTGAGCTTCAGCCAAGAAACAGAGTGAATTGAGTATTTTTGCATTCATGCATCTTAAAAAGTAGCTGTAAACATTTGGAAGTCCTCTCTCCACAAAAAGAGTTTGCTCATAATTTAATTTCACAGTTGAAATGTGGCAAGTGTGGCTTGGGCTCAGGAGATAGAGCGGGTTTCGAGCCCAGTAACCCCCCCCCCCCCCCCCTTCAGCATATACCCCTGTCCTTGGGCAAGACACTGAACCCCAAAATTGCCCCTGGCAGCTGTGTGAGTGAGTGTATGTGTGTTTGGTGGGTGAGAGGCAAAACCTTCTGTATGAACAGTTATAGCTCACAATAGGCTTCAAGTATTTGAAAATATATAAATATATAAATTCCTTGTAAATACATCAGAGAAATTCTGGAATTATTTGAATTGGAACACACACACACTCTCTCACACACACACACACACACACACACACACACACTCTCACACACACACACACACACACACACACAAACACACACACACACACACCCAGTGTTCCCAAAGGTGGTTTCCTCTTGTTTCAGCACCATGTTCATCACTCCTCTCTGCCTGGCTACAACACACTTTCCACTTCATCACTGTCAGAGAACACGTGTGTGTGTCTGTGTGTGTGTGAATATCTTACGCTGACTGTGTGTGTACTCTGCATGAACGCTCGCCTACACGCCCCTGCCCATTTTTGTGCAAAAACACTTGACATTAATTTCAATTACTGTAGCTTTCTTCTCAAGGTGCCAAGAAAGAAAGAAATGTACACAGCAGCAACTGGCGGAATCCAAACAGCCAGCGTTTCTCCTCCGAAGGCCGCAGAGGGAAGCAGAGCCCCTTCATACTCGTCCAGAGCCCGATTCCTTCTATTTTAAGTCGACTCCACGTTTTTAATTTGGATTGATCACGGTGGCGTAGGTGTTGCAGCCGCCGCGATAATGAACGCTCTGGGAGAGAGGGAGAGCTGAGGCATTATTAATGAGACACTTAAAGGTGAAAGAAAAAGGAGGAGGAGGAGGACAGGGGAGGAAAGGAGGCAGATAAATGAAGAGTGAGGAGGACAGGGGGGATGAGGGAGGGTATTTTGGGGGGAAAGAAGCAGAAGCAGAAACCAGAGAGGTAAAAAAAGAAAAAATATGGGGTTTGAAGGGGGGAACAAAAAAGAAATATAACAGATAGGATCATGGGCCAACATTTAAATAGAATCAGATGTTTTTGTATGATTGTAAAGGCCGATTCGGTCCAGATTAGATTTGATTACCGGACAGGCTTTCATAGTCCCAAGATGATTCCTCCTACTGACTTTGGAGCTCTCCTGAATTGTCCTCTTGTGTTAGGATATAAAAATCGGCACACACGTTCGTGTTCCCCTTTGGATGACTCCTAATGACTTTTGTGATGCCTTAACTTTATCCTGTAAGGTGCCATCATCAGGTCAAATGTTCACGGTGATGTTTGGAAGCCATATGGTGGACAAACCATTGTTCAAGCAATCTGCGACGATTCCTGTGTGGACTCTTAATCTGTTAAAAGAATGTAATATAACGTTTATTGAACTACGCCGAGAGTGAAAAGGAGTTCCCCAAATATGAACCATTATAAATATAGGCAAAGGCTTTATCCCTTTAGTGAAATTACCCTATTTCACATTTTGCATATATATAATATGTGTCATGCATACAATGATGTCCAACATAGAATATGGATGTGGGCCAGTTCAGTCAATAATGAGGCTGTGCTTGTCTTCTTGTGGCACCAAACAAAATGGATGGGGCCCATGTGTTAAATGGCCCAAATAGCACAAAACAAATCGAGGGCCAGCTTTGGCACCTTTGGCTGACGTGCGTTTTTTGCCAAGGCTTACTTGTGGTACAGACATGGCAAACAGGAGTGAATCCCCCCCACCCCCCCCCCCCCCACCCCAAGTGCCACCACTCTGCATGCTGTGTGGGCCGGATGACAAAGTGACAGGGAGATGAATACTTCATCTACGTCACCGTCACAGTCACACTTACATGTGTGCATTCATAGGTTTCTGACAAAAACATGTACTATAGGCTCTTCTATGTGATTAATATTAGTTAAATAGTCCAGCAATCGAATTAGGCAAACATCTGCGAATGTCCACGATAATATTTGAAGATTATTTGAAGATTGACACATGTTAAAATCACGTGCTACAAATTTTGCATTTAAATTAATTCTTATTTTAGTAACTTAACAGACAAAATAAAACAGGAAGTGCAGTTAAATTTAAGTTTGATTGCATAATTGTCAGGAGCCTATATCCAACTCTTTCTCCCTTAGTTTTTCTTTGGGTGTGGGCGGCCACAATAATCAGCAAAAGACGGCGAAAGAGAAAGTGTGAAATGATCCTTTCAGAAATTCTCCGACTGATGTCATAACCACGTCAGCTCCGTGATCACAGACTTGAATCTCTCCAAACACGGCTGTCATGATGAACCCAATGCTCTGCTCGATATACCGACAGGGACAGAAATAGCACCAGGCCTGAAATGTTCAAAGTCTAAAGAATAAAGGGACGAGAGGGAAGACAGAGATGGACGAAAGGAGAGGAGGACGAGAAAGTGAATAAAAACAGGCACAAACATTTTTAGAAAGGCAGAAAAGAGTCGATTACATAATAGATTAATTTCTTTACTACGTCACTTTTGCATATATTCAGTGTTGTGAGTAAAAGGTTTAATTTGTGCTTTTACGCGACTGAAATCTTAGCTCCTTCTCCGTGGACCACACATTCTTTTAAATTACCTTTTCTTATGATTTCTACAGGAAAAAAAACAAATCTAGGCTTTGCTGCCTAAAGAGAGGGCTAGAAAGAAAAAGAAGAGAGGGAGTCAAGGGATTTCTGTTAATGTGTTCAACAACTTTACCTGAGTGGTTCTCATACACGCCCAAGGTTTGTGTGTTCTGCAGAAGCTGGAGACACAACACTATTGATAAAAGTGACCCCGGTGGTGCTGCAGGTGTGTTCATCATTAGTCTCCGCTCTGCTTTAAAAAGCCAAGGATTGATTATCGCTGCAACAGCTTCCCAACTCGGAGGTTTGTGTTATCGCTGCTGAACAAAGAGGAAAGAAATACCCCTGAAAAGCTTGAACGCCAATAGATTTTCCCACTTTAGCTTATATTGGTGGAGCCGCTCCCCTTGTTAAGCCAAAAAGCCGCCCTCAGGATTCATTTAAAGGTTCTGTGCAGATCCTAAAAGGTGCACAGAGGAGAAAGGAGTTCCTCAGGGAACCGTCTTAAGGAACAGCTTTTACTTATTTGGTTATCCTCAAATCCTATTTTCATTTTATTGGGAGATTTCAGTGTTTGAGCTAAACTTAAGCTAAATTATGATTCAGCAATATATGCAGACAAATTATAATTTACTTTTGCCACGAGCAGCTGTTGGATTGTTGTTATTGTTATGTACTTTTTCGGCACCCGTTTTTTTTTATTTGGGCGGCTGAGGTCTGACCCTTCAAAGATGAATCGATCTTTCTAAAAGTTCTGGATAGAAACAAAACGACTCTGTCTCATTAAAAACTTCTAAACTTCTATATTCATAAAAAACTGAGTTAGAATAGAAAACAGATTTTTTTATTCAGATTACCTGAGCATGATGTGAATATACAGTAAGAGACATCATTACAGCCAAGATTACCTTCACCAGACAGGCCAAGACAAAAGCATCTCTTTCTTTGTGTGTGTGTGTCTGTGTGTATTGTGTACGTGTATATGTCTCTACATACACAATACACACCTGTCAGTGCCTCAACTGATCCTGCAATAAAAATAGGATCCCGAGGGAGCAGCAGTCGCCTCTCGAACACCAGCAGCTATATATAATACACAATGTACTACAAGTGTGCAACAACTTCCTTTTCTCTGCATTTCATGCTTGACAGTATCATCCAGGAACATGCCCTAAATGATTTTTCTCCAATGTGTTTCACGTTTTTTCCTTTATTTCATCATGCCGCTGTCCTTGAAGCATTCTTACTTTCTTTTACATCATGCTGCCCCCGCCCCCTCCCCCTTCTGTCCTCCTTTTTGCACATTCCTCACAAACCTGCAGGTGAAAATATGTCTTAAAAGAATGCTCACTTTACGTCCCTGTGCATATTGCAGACACAATCCACCACAAGCATTTCATTCACACCTGTCACCTCCCCCACCACCCCGGAGGTCCGTGGGCCCCTTGGTTTGCGCGGCAGGGGGGCCCGACACCTTGGCGAGGGATTGCTGGTGGTCTGTAGTCGGCAGCGGGAGGGTGTCTCATTTCAAAGGCAGGAGAAGAGAACGATTGGTGGAGGACTTAAAGGCCTAAAGGCAGGCTGGCGCCTTTTATCATCTATCCCAGTCAGGGGAAGCACAAGGCTCCTGCAGCTGGAGCCACCCAGTGCAACCATTACTGCAGAGAGGCAATGAACGGACGGATGGATGGATGGATGGACGGATGGATGGACGAATGGATACGTCCAAATATCACTCATGTGTTTCAGGTTGCCGATCAAATTTGGGTCCATATTTTACGTGAGCATGTTTTTTTCTCAAAACTAAATTAGACCAAATTATCCAAATCAAATCAGGTTGAATGAACCAAAATAAAATATACATGGACTTTAGGCATTTCAACTGTGCTAAACTATTACTTACACAAAAACCTTTACAGTATGAACAAGTTTAGAGCCCAAACTTAGTATAGGAATGCTTAAATTGATTTAATTAAATAAAGTCAAGTGTATGAAATTACTCAAATTAAATCAGGTTATATTATATACATTTTAATTAAATTAAATGGACTTTTACATACACAACTACAGTAAATAAGAGTAAACTTCTTTCACGCTTTACAGCTCGTAGCTGCCATGTTTCAATTAACACGTCATCTGTTTGTTGAAAACACAAACCCTGTCACATTTACTGGGGTAGGAAGTGCTATTGAGAACCGAGGACCAGCATGTGTGCTGGCACCTGTCCTGGTAGAATCCGTCTCGTTACAGAGCCGGCACACTGGAAGTTTCACACAGTGTCTGTGTGTTTGTGTGTGTGTGTGTGTGTGTGTGTGTGTGTGTGTGTACTTCCAGGAGTATCACACCTCGCTCACTGGCGCAGATTTAAGTGATTCAGACAAACAGCAGGCCTTCCTCCAACGTCACCTGGCTTGAATTTAAAGGAGGTGTATCTATCACTGAACAGGGTTTCTTGCAGGGAGCTGCTGGGGAAGAGCTTCAGCCGTGGTTGTGTTGACAAGACATGAGGTTATAAAACACTCTGAGCTCTTTGGGGCCGACTGGACGCTGTAGTGATTCGCTACTCCTGTTGATGCACTCGCTTGTTTCAGTAAGTAAGCAGCGTGCTAGGTACATACAGAAAGTTCTGAATTCCATCTTTAACTGTGGGCAAGAAAATGTACTTCTACCTCCAAGAGAGCTTTGATTTACACAAGCTGACAGCCATTTTTTGGCAGTCGCTCCTTCACGAGAGAGTCACACATTCTGGACTCGCTGTGAACCAAACAAGACATTTAAAAAGTGGATCGCCTGGTGATGTGTTTTCCTCCGGTTACGTAACTTTGTGTCGAATCGTTCCTGCACTTCTCTTATTCTTAATCATCTCTGCAGCACCTTGTAGAGTCAGATATGAAAAAGAAAACACACACAATCATGTGGGATGAGATATAATACAACACAATCCTGGGATTCAGATAACGGACAATGAACTGATGACACTGACAAGATTTGCTATTGTCAAATGCTGCCTGTGTGTATATGTCAAGGTCGACTGCGTCCTAAACCTGTTGAGCTAGGAACACACTTTCTTTTAAGTTGTGCTGGTTAGTGTGTGTTTTGAATGAATTAAATGTGATAAAGATTTTTATGCCTCTGCACCGACAACAGCTAGTAGTTTGGAAATCCTTTCAAATGTGTCACAAACGTTCAGTTGGACTCAGGGATGAACTGAGAGGATTTCGGTGGTCAAAGGTCAAGATCAGGGTAACCTCGTGAACGCAATATTTCAGTATCACCTTGAAGATATTTATTTTAAACCGGTATGAGGGTTCACTCGTGTTGACAGATTACCTCAAATAGGTAAAGGAGAGGAGTGGTTTAAATTTGTTTCTGAGATGGAAAAAGCAACACATTTTAAGGCTGGATTCAAGATGATGCCAAGATGTGTGGCCTGGACGTGGAGGGGGGGCGCTAGGGACCCAACGTTAAACCTGCGGTCGAAGCAGGACATCAATTCCAGGAGACAGAGTTGCACGTACTCTATAGAGCTGCATTAAAACACATGAGCGAGCCCTCACGTTACACTGGGTTACATTACCTTCATTACCATGTACACACGCACTGTAGCTTACTATGACTCAACGTCCCGTACACTGTGCTGCTGCCCCAAATATTCACTCGAGCACCTAATGTGGATTAATCTGCTGCGGTAAAACAGTGCCAAGCAAATGGCATGACTTGCCTGTGTTATTTGGTTTTAAGAAATAAAAAAAACAACTTTTTATAATGAAACATATATGTGTGGCTGTTTTTTAAAGATTTATCCTTCAGTAGGAAACAGTAGGCTCCACAGAGAGGGGGGGGGAGTCAGAGAGTGGAAGGTGGAATGTGGCGTGCGGCAGTGAGCAGGTCTGACAGCGGCCCGCGTGAATAAATTATTCACGTGGCACATATTGTCTCTGTATCCTTGACTTGTCTTGAGTCATTTCCTGAATGAATCAGAGCATACTATAACCCGTGAAGCGATTTGCATCCTCTCGAAAACTGAGCCGTGACACAGAACGCGTGGAAGCAGGTGATCGGGACGTAAGCGTCTCCGCGCGTTGGAGAGATCATCGAAAAGGAAATTGAAAAACGCCGAGCGGCCTAGAAAGAAAAACTCGAGGCGGTATATTGAGAGCTGGATTACTGGAAGTGGAGAACATTGTGTAACATCACCACGTATGATTCATGTCATATTTCTGTCGGCTCTCGGATTTCCGGCCGCCGCTTTATATTCTGCTGGAAACACATCCAGCTCCTTTTTCAATCCCCAGCCTCGGAGCAGGAGAGGCTGGTGAAAACTGAACGCCGAAGAAATAAACATGCGACTCAAACCAACAACACCAGGGTTTTATATACATATCTCTATATACATGCTTACTAGTATCGTTATATTGTATTTGTCGATAGGTATTGACACAGTTCAGAAGCTATTCTTATCTTTCCTGCAAGAGGAATAAAAGATCCGTCCAAGTCATCATTTCCAGGAAATTAATGGCAACTGTTATTGATGTAATTGCGCTGCTACCTGCAAATGTCTAGGATGTTAATGGTCCTTTGTTTTTAGAGTCCTGTCTTTAGTGTTTGATCGATCGTGTGAGTCGTCTGCTTTGGATTTTTAGAGGCTACCAGCGAGAGGATGCTACGACGACTACCACTTAAGAATTCGCTTTGAAATGAAAGAAAAAAAAAATGAAAGAATCATAAGTCTGTTTAAAATAATTGGATCCTCAAGTGTGGTGACCCCTTAAGTGAACACGACGGAGTAGTTTTCACATGCAAACACATTACTACCGCTAATATTTCCATGGGGTTCGAGTCCCCGAGCGTTCACACCTCCACACAAGATGGCCAGCCTCGTCGGAAGGCCACGGAGGAGGAGGAGGAGGAGGAGGAGGAGGAGGAGGAGGAGGAGGAGGAGGAGGAGGAAGAGGAAGCTGCACTTTTCTTCCTTTCGGTGGCGGCGAGGCGAGGAGCAGATGGTGCGAGAGATTGGAAACATCGTCTGGAGTCGGCCAACCCTGGGCTAATGGCAAGCTGTGCTGGCAGCGCCGTGCGAGTGTGTGAGGGGTTGGAATTGTCTTACTGTGCAGAGCGGACTCGCTAAAGTTCATTACTGTACACGTGTGTGAGTGTGTGTGCATTTGAAGTGTGTGACTTTTTTTTAATTTCCGCTACGTGTCCATGCGTGTGGCTCTTTCAAAAGTTTGTCGTGCGAGTGACACTAATGAAGAGATAAACAGGGATGAGAGGCAGAGAGTCGTCCTTAAGCTCCGACGCGGCATTAATCATAATTTGCCGGATTCAATCGAGGCACCGAAAAGCGACAGGGTGTTTCGACAGTAAACACGGCGGAGGAAGTCAACAAGAGTAAATGAGAGACAAACAGAGGTAGTTTATGTGTCACTATTAAATCCTCCTCTGGTGACGCAGCCTCCCAGGTTCACTAAACCCGGCAAACAGCTTCAATGGAGCCAGTTTGTCATCCATTCATCCCTCGCTCCCTGCGCCACCTCGCTTGTGTTCTGAGGGATTTGAGGGCTCGGCTCAGCTAACAGGGAAACAGAGAGACGGGGAGGTTCAAAAACCACTGTGACACTTTTTGAGAAGAGCCACACTATACGTTAGAATAGCATCTCCTTTTCCCCTTAATAGACTTCGACTCTTTATTCACCCTGTGTGAGGACAGACAGAGAAAAAATGATTCTCTCCTTGAGTTGGACAACATGTGGTACGGTTGACATCATCATGATGTCATTTATACCATGATGACGTATGACGGGTTTAATTAATTTGCAGATTGTGGCTATAATCAAAAGGAATGGATTACTGCACTTTATGATGATTTCAAATTAGCTTTACCATACCATCATAAATCATTTTTCTAAATAAATGTCAGGTGGTGTCTACAGTCCAACAGGAAGAAGAGTTACCTGATAAAATGCATTGTTGAACAATGCATGATGTCCTTCTCTTACTTTTCACATGACATCATATCATGTGGCCTATTTCTCTGATCAATATAAGCTTCAGAAGTTGTTGACCTTTACCTCTGACCTTTAACTAATAAGTGTCATCCCTTAAGTTCCCTGAGTGTGGTGAGGATCAAACCTCTGCCTCTGTTGACATGCAGGGCAGTAAATAATAATGGCACCTGGAGATGGGACTGATTCGTGAAACTCGTCGGACGACATCTGCAAAGTGCTTCACGGCGCCGCAGCTGCTGGCATTCCTTATTCCAGTGGCCCATATCAAACCCTCCATCGCTTCATGTGTGTCACGCAGGTTGTGAAAGACCCGCATCCTGATGGGGGGGGGGGGGGGGGGGGGATGGTTCACCGGGGTTCACCGTGCCCGACGTGTGCGTTTGCCAAGGATCTGTTGTGTATATCTAAACGTTACGAGAAGTTCCAGCCCCGGCTTTCAGGAAACGTTCCTTTTATTTGAAGGATTTCTGCTGTGACTGCCATGTGTCATCTTATCAAATGCCTTCCAGCGATTATGCTCACGTGTTTACAGTTCTCAGTCCATAAGCAGCAACATGCTGCGAAATTACAGTGCTTGGCTTTTACAGTGGCTATAAAACAGAATGGCTCCGTTATCACCTCTCAACATAAAAGAACAGTTTCAAGTGCCGAAATTTACCCCAGAATAATAACACATAGATGATATATTTTGATTGTCAGTTCAATGAGGAGAACATGTTGTTCCTTACAGAAGTCATCATCACATGCTGCCATTCGCTGAGCAGCTACCACGTCGCTAATGTCAACAGTTAAACACGTTATTCCTTTTAAGAGCAGGAAGTGAGGACGTTAAATCTGAACGTAGAGATACATCTGCAATTTTGGAAAAGAAAACCAGTCGTGAAGCAGAGCGATGAGGAAAAACTGGGCGTTCATCACAATCCACGCTCGGCCGCTCTGCGTTTAACGACCGCGCCCGTTCCCCCCCTTTGTCTGACACGTCCAGGAGTAACCAGGTGGAGCGTGGTGAAGCACAGCGTCACACGCCATGTTAAAGTGGAGCACCGGAGTGCTTTACGGTGGGGTCCTGGGGGAGTCATCTCAGGACACCGATGAGCTGCATTTTCATTTCTCCGAGCGGGAAGAAACACTCCCAATGTTTCAGGTGTAGATCAATGGAACTATTATCACGGAACTGGACAATCGATGATTTCAGCTCAATCTTTATTTTCTGCTGTGGAGAACAAGAGGTCAAAGTAATGATTGGCGTTTATTTGACGCTTGCGAGGGGATGAAGGTTTTAATACACTGGGGTTTATACACACGTCATTGAGAGGATACACAATACAAAGCTTGAAGCCCGTCGCACACTGTTATTCAATCCGTAGCAAAACTTTCAACTTTCACATTTAAAGTTTGACAGCAACAACATGAGTGCCTGATTGCGATTCTGGCCAAATCTGATTGGATTACTGCAAACCACCACAGTCTACTATAGTATGAATTGAATATAAAGATATAGTCTTCCTGGTGGTGACGGTGAAACCCTATCACTTTCTAATATAAAAAAACAAACACTATCAATAATAAACAATAACTTTTGCATAATAGGATCTTTTTTTTTTTTTACATTTTTCAGCAATAAAACCTTTCAGAGCTCCCTGACTTGTTTTCACGATACAGAAAAATGTGGTGTGTGTTTTTAATTTAAGGCGACATGTCTGGAGATAACAGGTTTTCACCGCTCAACCACAACAACAACAACTACGCAACAACCAGTGGAAATGTGGGAATAAACGAACCACAACGAAAACCACGGTACATCATCGGTACATGAACATCATTAGCCTGTTTTTTATATTTTATTTTGAAGCCAAGGATTAAATTCTGTAAGAAAGACAAAACAACTTGGCTCTCACTCCCCCCCCCCCCCCCCCCCCCCTTCTTTGGATGTTTTTAGTTTTTACAGTGGGCCGCATACTTGAGGAAATGCCAGGGCGGCTGGGAGATCCCACAGAGATAAGCGGCACCGAAAGGCCCCGCTGATGTCACCGGCTCTGGACTGAGACCGCGTGACATCGTCGTACATCCCCCCACTCCCTTCACCCCCCCCCCCCCCCCCCCCTGCTCAGACAGAAAAAAAAACAGCCAAGTGAGGAGTTTGGTTCAGCGAGGTGCAGCGTCTCCTTCCTCATGGCGGTGCAGCTAAATGAGACGCTGGACACAACCGTCACTTTATCACTTGTGTTACTTTAATGGGACTCCACCATTATTCCCAGCAAACTGGAGCAGCAGCCAAAGAGCATTTTCACTCCTTATTAATCACATGACCAATATCAAGGTTATACAATTCATCTTTTTAGTCAGGAAATAGTGAACTGGAAACACCTCCAACGCCAGTGCAGTTTCATGCCCATATCATTTATATCAAGAATGATATACGGTCCACGTGACCTTTGACCTATGACCACTTTACACACCTTTGAATTCTTGTTTGGTGACTCGTCATGTTAGAAGCCCAATTCAGAAAAAGAATAGAAAGAGAAAAGAGAATTTTTGATCTCTCTGCTCAACAAACAACATGGAGGCCCTTTTATTGGTCAGAAGTAAAATCTCAGGGGTGGCAAAATATATAACCGCATAGGAAAACATATATATATAAATATTTATATCCATAAATATATGTTTGTGCAAAAAAAATTATATTGTTGCACCTTTTTTTGGCAGATTTGTAACAAAATAAAGCTATGGATAATTTCAAGAAATGTCCTGCTCCACTGTGCAGAGTGATTTATGTGCAGGGGTTGAAACTAAGGCCGTTATCAGGTTCATCTTGTTGTCCATCATGAGGCCCTCCTGCCTCTTGGCTCCTGGCTCCCTCACTGACGTACACACGACACGAATGAACGGCCGTCTCCCGCTAATCAGATCATGAGACGATCAGGACGTGGAACTGTTGCTGTGGTCGTGTTTGAGTTACTCACTCTCACGCGGGGGGGGAGCGTCTCAGAGGAAAGAGCTGAAGGTTCCCTCTCGGACACACGGGAGCGGATTCGGTTCAGCGCCGAGTCGCATGATTCACCGCGCCGGGGATGGATATGTAAATTGTGACTGCATATAGTAGCACAGGTGAGATGTATGTGTGTGCAGGGGCCACGTTGTTGCCTGTGTTTGACACCCACATGGAACCCCGGCGCGTTGCGGGTGTGGGGGTGGCGGAGCACGAGCCATCTGCTGCAGGATACCAGCGATGTTTCATCCAGGGAGAGGACGAGCGAGGAGGAGACGAGGACAGGAAAGTAGAAAGTGAGGATGAAAGATGGATTATCCATCCGTTACCTATACCGCTTTTCCTTTACAGGGCGGAGGGGGCTGGAGCCAATCCCAGAAGACGCTGGGCGAGAGGAAGGAGGCACACTGCAAAGGTCACCAGTCGATTTCAGGGCCGACATGCACACAACATTGAGTCTCTGGTTCACCTCACTCCGTTTTTTAACAACTGAAGAGATGTAGTGCTCCTGTCTAAGGCTTTGTACGGCTTCACCCTTTGTCTGTGAGGTTGTGTGGCGAGAAAACGTCAGCCCTCTTAGTCATCACGTAACAAAGAATCTTATTTCCTTCAGAGAGCCCAGCGTTGGATCAACAGAGGTCCTGACGCACACGGCTCCGGGGAAAGAAAAACACGTCTTTTTGCCACAATGCAAACCGACGTCACTCGCCACCTGGCTTGCGTGGGTCAATACACTCATTTGCATTTGCCCTTTTTGCCGTTTCATAAAACACATCTGTCCGTTACTGACTTCCCCAAAAAAAACCATCCTACTTGTTGTTCATCACGTGCAGCATTGGACTTCCTCCAAACCAGCAGCTCCTGACAACATACTGAATCCCAGGGCCACATTCAAGCTCATTAAGAAATTCCGTCTTTCTCCGACCGAGCCTGGTTTTGTCCATTCGTGTCCACGCAGGCTGTATTTTATAAAACCCAGGTTGAAAGTCTCAGCTCTGTGCAGAAACCGACCAAGCATTTGTCCCTATTTGTTTCAGTCTTATGTAAATGCACGAAAACGCAGCCAACATTTGCATTATCCAACATTTGCATTACCGACATCCAGCAGAGTCTTGGAAAGATTCTTTGCATTTTTCTCGTGGACTTGTATCATCTTTTTCTGGACTCGTTCTTTGTTGGCGGTGTCTCAGCGAATATAAAAAGCTTGAAAGGCAAAAGATGAGAAATAAAGAGAAAGAGAAAAGTGAATCACACAGGGAGACGAAAAAAAAAGAACAAGAGATGTGAAGAGATGGAGGAGGTCCTTGGCAGAGCCTTGTACAGCTGTTGAGCGCTGTCACAGGGTCAAGGGAAGCCATAACTATTATCTATGACCATGCACCCACACACACACACACACACACACTGCAGGGATAAAGCCAGCAATGACACTTTGAATAGGTCTCCACACTGTTTGATACGAACAGGAGGCAGGAGTTCATCCCCCCCCCCCCCCACACACACACACACTTTTGGTCGTGTCAACATGTGTTCACATGCATTCCAGCTCTGATGATTGACTCCCTGTAACACAACACAACTACACACACTCATCCACTGTTGACAAGATCACACTAACATTATAGGTGCGGTGGTAAATAACCAGCATGATACTTGTGGGGGATGAAAGTTTAAACTTTGGAAAACTTTTGACAGTAAATATAAATTATACCGGGTACAAAACATAATTTATTATATTTTGACCTCTATTAATAAGCTTTGGATGAAAGTGGCCTTGTCAATGGAAGTAATACGTTTTTTTATTACATTTGTCTATATATAACGAGGCCAATTCAGTTTATAGTTTTCATAAATTAATAACTAACTATTCCAAACAAATACTAGTTTGAAAAAAAATGCTGTAAAACAATTTATAAAATCATCTTTTATCATTTCTCATGTCAGAACAGATGTTTGTAACTTATACGGGTGTCCCGGTTAATCCCCAAACAGGGATTGGCTAAATGCAAGTGACATCACACAGAAATAAAAATACATACATGATGAAAAAAAAATGAATCATCATAAGAAGTGAGTTTGAAATTTGATATCACAAAAACTCACCCTGAAGACCCGAATCTGCCCAAATCAAAATGTGGGATTGGAGTCATGGATTCTGAAATCTGTTGTGTAAACGGCCCCTCTCTGTTTGGACGCTAGCCACACAGCTTCCTTCCTGAGCCGTTGGCAACAGCTCTATAAAAGGTTTCGGGGGTGCTGGGTTACATTCCCCAAATGTCCTGCTCTCATTGTGCGATTGCATAAGGCTCACGTCATGCTCGGAGCATCGGCAGCCTCAGCTCTTACCGCGGTGTTATTTCCAAACTAGCCTGGTCATGCCGACGCGTATTCCAAGGGGGGGTTGGGGGGGGGCTGCGTCTTAAATTTGGAGCTGTCAGCACCGCGTCAATCGGCAGATCCCTCCGAAGAGAGAGAACATGTCCCACTTCGGGGAGAGGTGGTTCGGTTCAACCTCGATCTCCACCTTTCTGTATTTGCGCCGCCGCTTGGCAATGTGAAATGACCGCGCGGGGCAAATTCTGCAAATCTGATTGCCAACAGCCTTTTAATGGAAAAATGTATAAAAACGCCGCAGCGCCGGAGCCTTGATGCAAGTGCACACAGCGCTGAGCTATGAACAGAATTAATGAAAAGCATTGGATGCCGGCGCCATACGCTCGTCCTTCGTCGGGTTTCAATGTGGCGTGCGTCATCCCCTCCTCTGGCTCCATAATACCGCCGGCCTACAGAAGAGACGTGTTCCATTAGAGCAAAGATTGTTTACTTGATTATTCACGCGGAGAAGGTCGCCTGCTCAATTTCCAGCGCCCACCCGCCTGACATCCAGCTGCACGCAGGCATACGAGTATTCAACCTGTAACATTTCTTCCCTCTTACCTCCATTGTGTGAAGATTTTTTTTTTTTGGCGAGCAGGGAGCAGCTCATTCCGCTCGGCCCACACAGCCGCCTGTTTCTAGGCTGCGTCCTGACCTTGCGTGTCTCCGCGTTAACAAACCAGTAGCGGTTACAGGTGACAGCAGAAACGCTGGGGATTAAGAAGTCAGCGATACCTGTCATGACATAAGCGTGAAGCAATTGACGAGTAACTGTAGATTTTGTGTGTTCTCTTTTCCCCCCCCCCTCTCTGGCTGACTCCACGTGTGCTCCCTGACCTTCAAACAACCCCCCCCACCCCCACCATAATACAAAAACAACCTCCCTATCCAGCTTCATCTGTTGCTGCCCTTGGAGAAACATGGTTTCCACCGAGCAGCCGCAGCGACCCAGGCTCATCTCTTAACTCACTGATAATGGCTCCTCTTCTGCGCTCTGCCGCGTGGGGTTCGTGCAAGGACAAGGAGAAGGCAGCTGGGTGCCAGATGAGATCGGTAATTAGGCCGGTATCCACCGGGCTTTGGTTACAGGTGCAGATCTGCCTGCGGGGATGAACAAAGCTGTCAATGGAAAAGATCATTCATGCTGAAACAACAGAGCAGAGGGGTGGGGTGGGGTGGGGTGTGGGGGGGGTGGGGGGATTGGCCGGCTCCTGCTGCAGAGAGCCAGAGTCAGAGACAAGATAAATCGCTCTGAGTGGCATCGCGACAAGCCGAGAGCAGCCGTATAAATCATTTTCCCGGGGAGCGCTTTAAGAGCAAAAGAGGAGGCTTTGATTTCAGGCAGGTCGGCCCGTGCATTGGAAAGAGGCGAGTGCGGGGGGGGGGGCTTCTCTCGGTGGAGCACAGAGCCTGATGCGATGTAGAACCGCTCTCTCGCTGGGCGTTAAAGTGATGCCGGAGAAAACTCAAAAAGCGATTGGAGCACTTTGGGACCACTGCTGGTTTCAGGCCGAACTGGGGAAAGACACAGGGTAGGGCTTCACCGTGTTACATCACTGCCTCTTTAATGGTAATCACGATGATATTACAGGAGTGTAGGGAGTAGAGTCGGGGGTGTTGCAACAGGGGAGGCAAAGAGAGCAATTGACTGGGGGGCCGGGCCCCAGAGAACGGCTGATCACGTGATCTCAACACCTCAATATGTTCGATGTGTATTCACTCTCTGCGCTTCGGTAATACTTCTGAGATTAAAAGAGTTGTTCGGTTGAAAGGATGCAGTTTGGTATCATGAGTTCGGTTCGATGAAGCCCCCCCCCCCCCCCCCTCCCCGGCTCCTCGATGCCGATGAAGATGAACCTTACTGTCCACACACTTTCGACCGTATCCTGTCATTACAAAGGCAATGGTGTCATCAAGACTATTAGCATACGCTTGAGTTTATCATCCACCTCTTGAAAGTTCATACTTGTACTAGAATATGCAACGGTAAAGGATATATATGTATATACGTTCTAGTATGTATTGAATGTTATAGTACATATATGTGTAATATTACAATACTCACAGGGAAAGTCTTTCAAAATAAAATTGTTTTTTAAATCTTTTGCTGAACCAAAGACATCGTTAACTTCATGACTTTGTATTTCTACAAAAGCCTTCATGCTCGTGTCCCCTTAAGGAGGGGAGATCTGCTACAGTAGCAGAGGACGTGGCAGCAGCCGCCTGATTTCAGGTCTGTACGGGGAAACTCCATCCTGCCATTCATCATTCATGCATGCATCTCAAAGTGTGCACCTGCCCCGCGGCGTTGTCCCGCACCTCTCCCTGTCACACGCACGCCCAGGCGTCACAAACACACACACACTCACATTTTCGGCACATGTCCGCTCACAGTTTTGTATTTACATCCTCTGTTTGCTCTGCGATGCACTTTGCCAGCAACCTGCTTTTTGTTAAAAGCACTTTGTCGATAAATTTGACTTCCCTCGACACTCAATACCGAGTCCATTAAGCCGCAGAGTCATGGGGCTACTCTGCACGCAGAGGGCCCACTGGTTCCAGTAAGGTATATCTGCTGAACTCTCATTAGCAAGCATCATACGTAATTCTGGCACGTGTAATGCCATTAGAGGGGATTTGGCATCTGATAGTTGAGTAATGGGATTAGCCGGGCAGTAAATCTGCAGGCCCAGAACTGAAGGTCTTCCCCACTCAAAGGAGGATGGACACACAACCCAACCTGATGTTTCCACACGGCATGAATGCAAGTCATTCCCCACTGATGCACGTGTGGAGCCTTTTATTTCCACAGCAGTTGTTGAGTTTACAGAGAAATTATCGGTAAGCGGGACAAGCCGGTCGTGTGTATTTAAAAATCTAACTTGAATTTGCACAACACTAAACTAAGATGTTGAGCACAGGGCGGATACATCAGCATGGCCGAGCTTAAAGGAAGCTGCAGCCCCACACAGCTGCTCACACATCCCCCACCTGACTTGTTTTTCACCCATTCTCTCTTATTTCCATATGATCGGACTTTGCATCGCGGCCATCACGCGACCACACGCAACCCGCCACACGTTAACACCCCCCACCCCCCAGCCTTCAGATGAAATATTTGCCTCTACCGGCGACATCACCGCTGCTGAGAAACAGAGGTAAATGAAAACACTTGATGGCGGCTCAACGAGGCCACCGCTGAATCATTCATTATCCGCTTTGCCGGCGAGCAGCAAAGACCAGAGAACAGGAGGGTGACAGGGTACACAGCTATACCGCTGCTGACTATTTAATGTGGGATTCTGCACACAATATATACATTTGACATATTATTTATACACATATATATATAATGCCAAGGAGTAATATTTCTATCCTTTTATATAAGATGTTTTCACACACACACATTATCGTGGGTTTTGTTATTTTCTTTGCTGTCACATCACAAACACAACCACTCTTTTCGGCTTTTGACTTTAGCTTATTGCAAAGAAAATGATTCTACCTTGTTTCCTCAATGAGTCACACATATTTGATTTAGACTGTTTTGTCATAATTTGTTGTATTAATTAATTTATCTTTGCTGTTAGGTTAGCTTAACCCGTCCATGTTGTTTCCCACTGTTGACCGGCCAGTAAATACATTTCCCTTGTATCTCATTTGTTTTAATGAATCCCCCGAGAGAGCAGGGACTGATTTATAGATTATTGGTTAAGGTTGTTAATGAACTTGAACTTGAGCCCTCACCTTGTTTTCGCTATTTGTCTCTTACATACAGATAATATTCAATATATTAATATTCAGTTGGACCAGTTTTTGTTATGTTTTTGTGTGTGTCTCTTTGTGAGATTCTATTTTACTCTTTACTACCCAGTTTTTTCATTTTATTCCAAATGTGTATTGAAACAGAGACTTAAATGTTGCGTTTAAAAAAAAAAACTCCCTGCTCACTAACACGATGATACTTGATTTACCGGTAATGAACCCTGCAGGTGAGGTATAAGGTGATCACGCGGCTATATTTAAAGCCAAGGGTTCGTGCAGGGTTCACCCTAAATGACTGTAATTGAATTAGCTAATGTTTGTGACGCAAGACAAAGGAATCTAACAATGAAAGGTAATCTAATTACGCGGCGCATGACCAGAGGCCCACTGGCTCCTGATAAGAGCAATATTTTGAGGCAGGTTTGGAATATCTCTCAGTGAGGGATCTGTGAAATGATCCAGGACGTTTCCTGAAGAGACAGCGAGGGAGACTTTCTGTCGAGGCGTTCGAGAGTTCAAAAAACACCTATGCCAAAGGGGGGGATGGGGGGAGGGAAGTGACATGCACAGGAAGTGAACTCCTCACCTGACCCCGGGCGTCCGTGCCTGGAGCTCTGGCCTGATGGAGCCACGCACAGCACCTTATTGTGTGTGCGTTTTGTCGAAGGCCAACCCGCTCCGATGTAGAACAGGTGACTCAGCTTCCAAGCTTGGCAGAGAAATCCCCCGGGACCTCTGACCTCCTAATCGTTTCGCAGCGCTTATGGTTGGAGATCTGCTCCAGGCTATTAGAGAGATTAGTGTCACGCAGATTTGGGGATGGGCCAAGCCTATATCGGTAGTTCATGGTATTCTCAGCGTTTATTACTGAACACTTCACCCGCGGTGAAACTGGATACGTGACATAGTAGCACATACCGCGGCATGAGGCTATATGTAGGGGGCCTTATGTGTTGACCTACATGCAGTCCTGGGCTGACTGTTATGAGCTTACAGTTTTAATTAAAGTGTTTGTGGTTCAAACCTCTTGAAACATCACTCTTATTGGCTTTGGGTGATGTTTATACATTTGCTTTTCTTTTTTGTTGTTGTTTATATTGGACATAAATGCTTGTATATGTATAATAATGCAACAACAAACATGCAGTTTGAAGCCCACAATAGCCCTTTACCTTTATATGCATATTAAAACAACATATGGTTAAAAACGATGTTGTTATTTGTTATTCTGAAACAACCCAAACTGACCCGCCCCTCTTTTTCCTTGCAACGGTACACGCTCGGGCCCAAAACGAACGTCTGTCCTCAACAAAAACAATCCCTAGCTCGTAAAGCAGTTTCGTCAAGTTCGCCACTGTCAACAGGGCTGGTGACGGAAGTTAAACTATTTTGGTTTAAAAATTAAAGTAGACCGAATCACATGAAGAGGAAGAAAATACTTTGAATGTAGAACAACAGGGAGCAAACCACAGTATATTTGAATAGTATGTGATTGTAGTGTCTCAGGTTGTCTTCAGCTCATCAGGTAAAACCAAAAACCCATAAACTGATGCATAATAATAGAACGCCAGTTTGAAAACATCGTGCCAAGGCCTTATTATGGACTAAGTCACAACTATACTGTAAAGTAAACATAATTGAGCTGCTCCCCAATGTAGATCAGATAAAATGTATCAGCTACTGCTTTTAAAATCAAACCTTTGCATCCAGGTTCTTTAATGTGATGTTGTTACATGTTGCTTTGGGATCTGTGTCACAACAATGAATATATGTAAATTTAAAATCAATTATAAGGCATAATTATGAGTTTGTTGTAGAGACAAAACGATGATGGATTTGTTTGAAGGGGGACAGAAGTGCAGAAATGTCCATATATGTCAGTCTGTAGGGAGGAAAAGGGATGTTTGATAATGAAAGATCCTGAAAATGTGTGTTTCTGTTGAAGTTTATATACCTCAAACCTCTGTGGGCATCTTTCCAGGTTAACACGCTCCATGGGGGGAAAAGATCAGTCGCAGCCCATCTGCAGAAAAAAAAACAAGTTTGAAGAAGTTATCAAAATCTCATTTCATTATTTCCATTTTCAATCCACCTTTATTTCGAAAACCTCTCCCGGAAGCTCCCCAGCCGAGCTCGACGCTCTTGCCGTGGGTCAGTGACGCCATCTTGAAAATTGTCCCGAGCAGAGGATGCGAGGAAGGAGGCGGACTCCGCAGGGGAAGAGCTGCTCGTCCTGAACTCGATCGCTCCGCCAGCCACACGGATTAACGACGGCTCCTCCAGCGGCGGTTGCTAACGCTTGACAGCGGCCGTTGAATCCCGTTCGACCCGGGGGTTAGGAGGGAAACAGGCCGGGCGACCCGCTCCGGAGAGAGAGAGGGCTAACGCGGCGGAGGGAGGGAGCCTCTTCATCGGTTGTTTTTTCCCTGTCGCGCGCGCGGGGGGGCAGCGGACGGTGGCTCTGGTTGTGGCCGGGCAGCGTCGCCGGACCGCCGGACGAGAACCGACACTTTCGACCGGGGAATAACACACCAGCAGCCGCACACGCTTCCAGAAGGGGGGGACCGGGACATGATCATTTCGACGCCCTTTTGACGTTTCCCCCCCCTCACTCACTCACTCGCTCACCCCCAAAAGCGTATGCGACGGAGAAGTTTGATCGGAGCGCGCTCGGTTCCCAGTCCGATGGATGTTAGCCCTGTCCCGCTGTGGCTCGCCGTCGCCGCCCGGGGAACACCGCCAGCAGGCACCGGCGTCGCCTCACAACAACGCTGCGGAGCCGGCGTGTCCCTGACAGCCGCGGCTTGAGCGCCAACAAGTCGCCCTCCATTGCTCGCCCGTGAACCTGGAAATACCAGCAGCCATCGGCTCTTCATCCTCCTCCTCTTCCTCTTCCTCCAATCCTTGTTTTTGAGGGGGGGGGGGCGACAAGTGGTGTGTTTTTGGGGATCTTCTGGATTCTGGGACCTTTTCAAAGATGCTCTTCCTGCTGAGACCCTCGGAGCTGCAAGACATTTTGATTTGACTCGTTTGTTTTCCTGGGTTTCTCTTTTTTTTTGTGTGTTTGTGTGTAGTTTTTTTTTTTTGTTGAATTCTCTTTTCCAATCAGTGGATTCCGATTCGGATGGAAAATGGGAGACGCCACCAAACTGGCCTTCGCCGTGTTCCTCATCTCCTGCTCTTCAGGTGGGTGTGGAGGGCTGAAGTGTTGTTACATGTGCAGAATGCAATGGAGACCTTGTTGTTTTTTTTTTGGGGGGGGGGGGGGGGGGGGGGGGGTGCACAGTGCAATGCAATGCAATCCTCTGAGTGGGGGGGGGGGCGTGTGTGTGTGGAAATGCCCGTTTTCCCCTTCTGCTTTATTATGTTTTTGCAGCCTCCATGTGCTGATGTGCATTGTGGATTTTTGCACATGTCAATAAGGAGGGAGGGGGGGGGGGGTCCAAGATGGGGCATGGGGACCTCAAGGGGCCCCTGAGGAGAATCCACCACAACACAAGTCTTCCTTTTCCTCTGTCTTCTTTACATACAAACACAAGTGGGCACGGCAGCTGGTTTTGTCCTCGCTTCAACCTCCCAGCTTGCAGCGTGAACACATGAAATGAAGCCAAACCTCACATGAGATGGGGATGATACGCAGTGAACAGGAGTGGAGTTTGAACAAATTGTCTTTACTGTCTAAAAACTCAAAGCGAAAACCTTGTATTTAGGAGAAAAACTTGCTTTTAGTTGCAGGGATACTTTAAATATGTCTTATCTTCATGGGCTCTAAGGGTCATGGGAGGTTTCTTATTGAAAACATACAGAAATCTCCTCGCAGCAATTATCAGGCCCCGCGAGCCTGTGTACATCCATCACATGTTCTCCTCTCCCCCAAGGTGGATGCATAATGAATGTCAGCGGGGTCGGCGAGGTGATGCTAAGGCGAATGGGGTTAACCCAGGAGTGCTGTGTTATTCCTGCAGCGCACATTGGTTACAGGGAGGTGGGTGGACTCAAGCGTCATCCTCCACGACTGGGGGAGCTGCTCGTGCAGGTTTTATGACATCGATTGGCCAATTTCATTCTCCCGGTTGCATATTTTCCTGCTTTTTCCGGACTGGATATCTGAAGAGAAATGTGATCTAAACCCAAAAGTAGGAAAAGAGCCGGTTATGTTAAAATAACGGTTAATTTGGGGTTTTTAATTGTAAGGATTGTACGATTTTCACAGGTTGTAACCTCTTCCACCTTTCCTTAGTTTCTAAATTTTAACTCTCCCTTGTCCATACAAGTGATTTTGCTCCATATCAGGATCAATCCCCTAAAAACACGCATTGGCCTTTTGTACACCGGGCCGGTGCTTGCAGGTGTAAACAGGAAGTAGATCATTTATTATAATATTTGGAAGAGAAACACAAATTGTGAAATGCGAGACGAGGGGTTTCTTATCTCGGGCCGAGTTGGAAACGTTACCGATTACAAGAGTCTCGCCGTCAACGCTGGTAGTCGAGCGCCGCCTGATAAGAACCAATCAGGAAGCGAAAGCAGGGTCTGCGTCATTGTTTTGTATCGTCGGTTTTGTGGGCGGGTCCAGACGACATCACAGGCCACCAGAGTCTCAAAACCCCCAGACTAGTGTGGGGGGGTGCCAGGCGTAAACGTAGCCACAGCGAGGCATTTAAAATACAACATGGTCATAATTACCAGATTGACACATTTGAGATCAGGCAGTTTGCCAAACGCGGGTCCTCAGAGTATAAACGTTTCTGGGGCGCCCGAGCCCGAAAGTGTTTGTTGTGATGCGAGTCTTCACGTGACAGAAAGGTGACAGATATTCTAACCGGCGAACTTTTTAATTTGCGTGGCACCCTAAATACCAACATGAACAGCTCTGCACGCAGAGACGGTTTCACTGTATGAATGTAGAGCTCAGTACAACCACAGAAAAGAGACCAGCAGAATATTTCACGCCTTTTGTCGTTGCCTAAATTCCTCCAGACGCTAAAATTTTATTCCCCGTCGTTTGCCCGATCGTGCAACTCCACTAAAACCTGCTGTCTGCGTTGTTTAGAATTAACTAGCAGCGAAATTACCCGGCTTAAAAATATCCAATACGCCGTCAGAGCAGTTAAGACCTGAAAAATGGAAAAGCAAAACCATAGAGTCTCGAGTTGCAGTAGAATTGTCCCTTTAACGGCGAGCCCCGGGGTGTCTTTGAGCATTTGAGTAGAAATTAAAAGGCTTCTCAGATACAGTAATGGTTGGTGTTGGTTGGAGTGCAGCGCAGGTGCCGCCCGCCTGGCACAGTGCAGCACATGATTATTCCACTTGCTCATTACGCTCTGAAGTGGGAAAATGAATGGTTCTTATTTGAGGAGGAATAATAATCATCTTGAGTTTTGCACAGCTCGGAGGCCAAAGCGAAACCCAGGATAAAGGACGGGGCACTCAGAGCAGAGGGGTTCGACTTGATGTGATCTGTAACGACACTCCCCCAGACAGGAAGTGATGGAAAAAAACAATGCAGCCCCTCTATAGTAATGAGTAAATGCTGTTAGGAACTCAGTTTGGTATTACTGCAATAGGAAAATGACATAAATTATTATTACTGTGATTTATTTAGTACATTTCAAGGCACCCGAGGCCGCTTTAGCAAAGCAAAAAAAGGACGATACAAGGACAGCAAATAACAATTGATCTTAAGTGGCTATTCAGACTATTCACTGTGCAGATTTATAAGTTCACAAATCTTTGTTTTGAATTGTTCTTTTGGACAAAACAAGCAATCAGAACATACCACACTATTTTCAGGGGCAATATGATTATTGCTTTTGACTGTTATTTGATATAGTTTATAGGGCAAACATTAATCAACATAAAGTGAAAATAAGCATTGTGGTTTATTTGCAGTTGTCTAATCAAGCCTTTAGAAGCTGACATACGGTGCTTTTATTTTGGAAGAGCCCTTGTTTAATGTTGTATTCAGCAGCTGCCCGGTGCCTCTGATCCAAACTTGCTCTAACACATGGCGGGTCGAGGTGTGCGTGCTAAGTTTTGATGTGACGAGAGAGAGAGAGCAGAACAGGCTGCTCGTGTAAGTTCCCTCGCTCCGTGTGGAGTTTGAAAACTGGAAATTGACATTTCCCCTCCAAGGGGAACTTTGGACGCCGCTGCTGCTGCTGGCGCCCCCCCCCGGTTCATCTGTTTTTTATTTTTTTTAAAAAGGTGACCTCTGCCTCAGATCCAACGTGAGCTTCCACTGTGAATTGTAAATATTTACTGAGCTGCCCTGTGGCACATTCGGATCCTGTCAGATTTACTGTGAGTGTGAGCTGAAGCCGAGGGAAACCGAGCAGTGATTTAAAAAAAGAAATTAGACGCGTGATCAGATCACGACCCAAACGATCAATCCCGTCCAAGCTAACCCAGATGGTTAGAGCGGGTCACATCTCCTGTATTTGGATTTGATCGATAACTGCAGTGTCATGTGACCATTTGAACCCATGACCGTCACATTTTCTCTAATGACTCCTCGAGCACATGTAAATGGATCTAAGTTGAAGCAATAGGACGTGTCGTGTTTCCACGCGAACGCCCCGCTGGTAATCCGTCACCGGCACCGCAGCTCATACCCCGGTTTAAAAGTCCTGTCCCGTAGGTAATTTGGTGAAAAATGGTTGTTAAGCTTCCTGCATGTTTCCACCACGCAGGCTGATGGCTGGATAAGTGAGGTCTCGTGCTCTGCCCCCCCCCCCCCCCCTCCCCTGCTCCACCATCCCCCCCTGTTTTGTTCACTGCAGCAGTTTCACACAGACATTGATCCTCTTGCATGCCAGTGTAAGGTTACATCAATATGGCGAGGATGAAGCGACTCTGGGGTTGTGTGTGTGTGTGTGTGTGTTTTGTTTTTTTAAATCCTCAGCAGCACAGCAGATCTGATGATGCAGCTTCGGCTCAGCCACACACCAGACTCCACTTGTACTGGTATCTGAGCTCGGTCGCCGCACCAGAGCCTCTTGTGTAGGAAAGCTAACATTTACCAGTTGCATTAATTGGGAGAATTGGTTAATTTGTCTGCCGCCTCATTAAAACTTCATCGTCATCGAGCTAGATGCTGAATCTCTCATAGCTCCGGGCTTGGTGTTTTGGTGACCTTCCAGTAGAGGAAGATAAAAAACCATATTCAGGTTATTTCCATTTGACTGCATCAGTTGTATCTTTTGCACATATAAAGATGAACTGCAAAACATTAAGTATCTTAAAATGTGAAAAATTGGAAGAAATTAAAAGACCATTGTTTAACGTTTACATTCTTTAAGCAACAAATTATTTATAACTAATCCGGAACAAAAATATATTGTTCAGACAAGGTCAAGATTTTGCCTTTGGCTTTCCTGAGTAAGATGGACACTATTACATATATAAAGGATCTTTTTATTTATTTATTGTCAAACCAAAAACCCAGATACACAAGTTTTCAGGAGTTTGACCTGAACTTGTAAGCGCTGTGACACTGTCCTCTGACTGGAAATGTATGTTTACTTATGGCTGATTATTTACTATGAAATCATGAGAAATCCAAGGGATTAATAACACAAGCAATGATTCCCATTCGGGAAATATGTACCTGTCAATTTATTAAATGAGAACATGCTCCAATGCTCCATATCTGTCTTTAACACTGATACGAATCTATTTATTGCAAAAATGAATATTTAAATCAACTTTAAAGTCAAAAACTCTGGAGGAAATGGGTCCAAAGTCAGAGAAAGTCATATTTTCTTTATTAAGTTGGTACATTGTGTCAATTGAGACTTTAGACTGCGACTAAATCCCACTTGTACCCTTCTGCTGCAGAGTTTGAGGTGTTTCCGTGTCTGGCTACTAACTCTGTCCCATTTCCTTCCACCTATCCATTCCTAATATGTTCCCTTGCATTATGCATTAGGCTCTGAAAGCACAGGTGTATTTGTTAAGGCCAGATGTAGCCTCGATATCCCATTGGGCCCAACTAGCCACACGGCTCCCTCGCAGGGCCGTGTATCATCCTGTGCTCGAGCATCATTAAAAGAAAACAAAGCGCCCCAACCGATTTGTGCCCATGGATGTGAAATGGTGACCGGCGACGGCACGTTGCTGGGTCCAGCTGGGGGACTTATGACCCTCCACCAGTAGGAGCACTGGTTAAATTTAGAGCGCGGCCAGGTGTTTTGTGCTTTGTGACACAAATGGCTTTTGTGTGCAGATTTTTGGTGACAAATTGGGGTGGTCGCGGTTGTTTTTGTGAGTGCGTGCAGTTTCGGCACGGATGTTGAGGACATTGCAGTTTGGATGAGTTAAATTAGTGTTTTCAAGGTGGAGGCCAATGATATGCTCCAAAAAAAGACCAAAAAAGCTGCACCAAGTTGGTTTTATTTCCTTATTTATCATTTCAGCTGATAAGAGCCTTTCACAGACTTAATGATGTCATTGTTAAAGTTTGCCGATATGTTGCAAAATGTATTTTACAGGATAAATTGCGGTAAACTTAATGTCCATCAATTTACACCAGGCAGCTGTGAATCCAACTAAATGACAATAGAAAGAGAGAGAGGAGTGCAGGTGACCTTTAGATTTCATTACTTAGCCCAGCTTGTTCACATGTTGCCCAAGTTTCTCAGCTTGTTGAGTTACATTGGAAATAAATCAGTGAGGTGTTTATCATGCGTGGAAGGCGCTGATGTTTTTAACCAATTATGAAAAAAGGCCCTGGGCATTGTGAAACGCACTCGCCACATTAATGACTATCTAAACTTTCACTGCAATTAAGAATCATCAAAACACCATTATTGCTATTGAGGGGATTTTCTTCCTTAGCAGCGGTTTGTTTCAACTTGCTCCCGGTATCACAGGGCCACACACGCCAATACACTGGAAGGAAAAAAACCCACCACAGAGGTAAAGTAATTAGTGGAAATCGTTTGAAACCCAGTTAGTTGTAACTTTTTTCTGAGGCTGACATCATCCGATGCTGCAGATCTTAAATACTGCAAGCAGGTCAGAGCAAATGCAAAGAATCGTTGGCACATGCTGCAAGGCTCCGGGTCTTTTGATAATGGCAGCGAGGAAGCAGTGAAGGGACTAAAACACCATACATATTTAATTCAGCTTTCACCTCCTCGGAGGGAGCAGAGGTGCAGGCTCCGAAGAAAAGCCGAGGAAGACGGTTCGAGCTGCCATGTCCCTGGATAAAATAATGATTCTGATTATTCTGCTTGATACTGCAGTTATAACGTTATTAACCTCATGATAATCTGACTCCATATATTAGGTCATTCGCTTGATCTTTACACAGTTTATCCCGAGCGATATTTTTGTAATTGCTCTGATAATTTCCAGTCTATTTATTTTTTATATAAAGAAAATATATAGAACTTGATGTTGTATTAAATAAAAGTTGGAACATATTGTCAAACATAGACACTGATAATATTAATAATAAAGAAATCAGTTGATAATTTTTTTTTTATTCTGTAAATACTTTTTAGAGATTAAAATTAGCTTCCACCTTATAAATGTTGTAAGATTCAATTACTTTGATCCGTTAGCTTGTAACTCCTCATCTACGGCGTCACATGATTGTGCCGGTAGGTCATGGAGTCCACCCCTTCAACCGAAAGGTCACAGGTTTGATATCCGCCACTGCTTAAAAACCCAGTTTGCTCAGCTCCCTGCGAGTCATGCCAGATGAGAGCATCAGCTAAAAGCCTCAAATGTAAATGCAGAGGGTGCGTACTCTCTATAATGGGAACTCGAAGAATTGCCCCTGTAAACATTACTGGCTCAAATTAAAACAAATGATGGGGATGATAATAAGTTTAAGTTTGAAAACAAAAACCATCACCTTCAGCGTTGCAGTTCTTGAGCGATTAGGGAATAACCCTGAGCTTTTAGAGTCTTAAAATTTGAATATCGTTTTTACAAAATCTATTCATATAAACTATGAGGATGATTTTAATCTCCGTCTTGGCCACTCGATGTGTCGGTACCCCAGAGAACAGTCCAGAATGGTCCTTTACTGTAATTAATGGGTCCTGCAGATGTTGCTTTATGTGCTTGGGAGCGTTTCAGTCTAGACAGACTGGCTGCTCAGACGGAGAGGCCCTCCTTTGATCCTTGATTAAAAACTGCGAGCTGTACATTCATCATGCTCTTGTTTCAGGCTCTCTCGAGGGTCCTCGCCCGCTTTACGCTCTCCCTCCTTCCTCCTCTTCGTCTTCGCCCGACACTTGCCAAGATTCCTCCCTGTCATGAAGGTCGCCCTGACCCCTTATCACCAAAACCACTAAAGGGTAGCGGCGTCTCGGGGAACTCGGCGGGGACCAGGTTTGAACGTGGCTCACTCAGGATACCGTGGGTTTCTTCTCCTGCCATTATTGTTGCTGCCACTTTGCTTTGCTATCTTATAAACCTCAAATAAACCTTTTAAGGTAGCATAGAGCACCAATCATGCAAAGGGCAGACAGATCAACAGGTCAGAATATAAACCTTTCGACACTGGTGGCTCTCTTTATTGCACCGACCACCAGTTTAAAATACCAGCGATGCGGAGAGGAGATTTGTTCAGACCTGACACTATTAATATTAAACAGGTTTTTCTTTTCAACCAACCAGCATTGACGGGAAAGAGAGTTTCAAAATCTCAGCTGTGCCCAAAAATCACTGAGTCATCAACCTGGGTATTGATAGGCAAAACTATAAACCCAGCCGAAATATTGTGGTTATTCTCTGCATCAGCAGAGGCACATTCTTAGCTTACAGCACCTGTAACATAATCTCAATTAAAAATACACAAGTGTTGGTGCTTTATTTTGGCACCAGTGCCTCGTGACCAGTCTGTGTCATTAGTTTACACTAAATATAAAGAGGAGCCCGGAGTCAGCGGGGTTGTCAGATAGCTGGATGGATGAAAAGGGGGGTTGAGGGTGGGTGGGGGGGATTATTGACTCCCTACGTTTATTGGTTCGTCTTGTGCAAATGGGAAGCTGTTGAGTGCATACAGGGAACGTAGCTGAGCGGCAGAGAGAGCATGTCATGGGACACGTGAGATGACTCAGAGCGGAGCGGTGCATTAGCTTTACGCGGCGGCAGCGGCAGCAAGCGAGCTGGGCTCCAGTGTGGGCCAACCTTGACTGCAGAGTGCATTTCTGCACGCTTTCTTAGAAGGGCTCGGCTCATGTGTTTTTGTTTCAGGGCCAATTTGGGTCATTATAAATCACAGAGACAAGATAACAGATATTTGGAACAGCTATACAGTGGGCTCCGAAAGTCTGAGACCGCTTTTCCATGCGTTTGGAGCCAGCTGTGCATTTACTGCGGGGTTGAGGGGTTTAATATTTTTCAGACATCATATTTCTAGCAGCTTGAGCTTCTGTTTTGGGACACTCCATATTTATTTTTTGTATTTGTGTTTTCTTTTTAATAATAGTATTAAGTGTGCTATGCCATTTAAAAAGTCCCACCCCAAATTTGGCTTTTTTCTCTCGGGCCAATTTCCTTATACATATAATGGAGTGCCCCCCCCCCCCCCCATCCTCCGTTCTTAACTCATTGATTGCTTGTTGTATAAAAAATGAATTGAAATACCGGCGCCGCAGGCTTTGTGATACTGCAATATCGCTGCTAATTCAATATACAGTTCAGCTTTAAGCCCTAGTGGCCCTTAACACACCCTTCAAATAAATCCAAACTATTCAAGCACAGAGGGGATTGTGGGGGTAAAAGCAGAAGGGGGGTTTTATGCAGATCCTTCTGCGGGAGATAACGAGACCTTTTAAATTGCTTGTCCTGTGAAGAATGTACGGCATGCGGTGGCCGACTGCGGCCCATTACACACAAGGGACACGGGGCTCCGCTGGTATGTGCTCCTTGTGCAAACGGTAGAGTCGGGCGCTGAGAGACCCGGGCGCTCTCCTGACCCGTCCGACAACCGGCCCCATCAGTGCTAACTGAGGCGGAGACCAATGGGCGTTTGTCGCTCGGGCATACCAGCGAGGATTAAAGGGATTGGATTCAGTTGCTGAGTGTGGTGGTTTTTAATGCCCCCCCAGCCCTCCCACCCCCACCGTGCCCCCTCCTCCCGGGCCGTGGAAAGAGTGCAGTCTTTGTGACCAGCTCACCCGAGCCAACCTGACCACCCCTGCCATGTCACGACACCATCTGATTGGGCATTAGAGTAGCACTCACAGCGAGACCAGGGCGGCTCTGAAAAATTACAGTCTACTGTAAAGTAGTGTCTGACTCCGTCCGTGCCTCTGTGCTTAGACTAGACTGTTTCCTCTCAGTTCACTCACCTGTACAGCAACAACAGTGCCACGGCTGCTGGAGAAAAATATAGAACTGGTATAATTATTATAAAAACTTTTTTATCATTTGGTATGTCTCTCAGCTCAGATTTATTCCCCAGCCTCTTTTCTAGAACACATTTTATGATATATACCATCAGATACCTGAGGACGGTGAAGTTCTCTCACATCACAGAAATATGGATTGAGCACCAAGGCTGACGGCTTAATAAACTTTGTTCAGTGGGACTTGGGAATCCATTTCCCGGCACTAAAAATGGTGCGCAGTGTACTCTCAGGTGTTAACCTCGCCGTGGGCCAGCGGTCTCCAGTGCTGCCTCCGGTGCCTAATGCCTGTGATCGTCAAAACAGCTATAAATGGTGTAAAAAATCTTTATCCAAGGCGGCCAGGAGCTGCCCTGAAGGCAAGTGGTGGGTTGCATTTCCAACCGGCGGAGCCCACGTGTACGTGTCGAGGAAGAGAAGAAGAAGAAGGATGGATGGATTAGTGGTTGTAAAAAGAGCGAGTTTGGATTGGATGAGTTATGGCTGCATTTAGTTAGTGAACACAGTTTCCTATTGCTGCCACTCGAGCAAGACTTTTAAATATTATTTCTTGCTTCCAGGGATGAGTTTGACAACTTTGCACAAATCCTGCACGAAAACTAGACGGACACATGTCATTTTTTTAATGTTTTTCTCTTTCCTAATCCACAGAATTCAACTAACAAACCACCTTAGGAAGAAAAGCCTGACAGTAGACCTGATTCGCTTAGGGCTGCAGCCCAAACCAGGCTGACAGCATTAGTCGCATGAACCCAGTGTCACCTCAAAAGCACATCTAGTCTTTCTCTTCCCTTCCTTCCACGTCACTGGCATACACCCAGAATCTGTTTTTCTGCCTTCTACATTACAGATAAATAATGCTGATTGTTTTAAATACCCGTGATTTTCTTAGAATGGGTGCAGCAAGGTGTTAACACTACTGGGAAGAGTTTTCCGCTGAATATGTGGTTATTCACACATTCAAAAGCTGTATCTGGTTGTGTCTTCACTTAGTTGTGTGGGGGTGGAGTGTCAAATTGCATAAGCAGCAACAACAAGCATTGCTGGGAAGACAAGGGGCCAATTCTGCAGACGTCATTCTAACCCCTGGCCTATACCTGCTGAATTCCAACCCTATTTAAAAGGATCGTTCAGGTTTGTTTTTTTAAAAGCACTGGTCGCACATATTCCCACACAAACCAGCGCCCCGAGCAACCATACATCACTTCAAATCTATTTCAGGTCTGCCCGGACGCCGATGATAAGTTGATCCTAAGAACAAATTCCATCATAAAGAACAATCCCTGCTCTTGGCAGGCACACAAAAAGGCCTTGATAAATGAGTTGTTTACCTACTTCGGTGCACGCAGTGTCGAGTGCCGGCCTGGCCCGCCAAAATGCCACTTCATTATGAGGCAACAGAGCAGAGTGAAGCGCAGCCGGCCCCTGCGACCAGCCACAGAGGGGAAATTAGATATTTAGTTTCTGTTTTTCCTCAGCAATGATCAGGCAAAGAAATACCTGATGGACAGATCGTGAGTCTAAAACGTCACATTTGTATACTGACAGATAACAGGTTCATCATACGTAGGACTGTTCTCTCTCTGTTGTGTCGAGGCCCCGTGCGATGCATAGATGATGTGGCAGCGAAAGCAGAAACATGAAGGCATCACTTTGCAAAGCTTCCTTGAACACGATCAAGGTTGAATCAAAGTGGTGTTAAGACATCTGGTGATGGAGAGGAGCCAAGTTTACAACTATCTACACAGAAAGGGCTTCTTCTACCTTCCTGGTAGCAGCTGCCTATCGGCCAAGGCGGCTTCGGTCGAAATTTCTCCCAACATTTGGCAGGTGGTTTGTGGTCGTTTCCCACCCAGCATGCACCTCACCAGCCCTGGCCACAGATCAGACCAGAACCACCTCTGCTGCTTGGCTCCTGCCTTGCAGCCCTCGCTTGGCTAATGGAGAGACGTGTGCCACTACGCAGGATGCAATGTAGTTCTCCCTTGTGATTTTCTGTCTCCTCTCTGGACATTTGGCGTGCATCTCAAACAGTGGCCTTTCAGAGGGATACGGTCGTCCTGAGTAGAAAAGTGGATTTGAGGTATTATGGGGGCAGCGGCTTCTTACTGTCTCATGAAAGGAAATGTTTCAAGAAGTAATTGCTTTGGAGAAATTGCTTCCATCGGAGAAATGCGGCGGGTCAGAGAAATTAAGGAAAGAAAAATGTTTTGCTGTGGCCCTCTGTTTGCACAAAATATCTTGTTTTCTAAAAACATTTCATCTTGGGAGGGACAGTTTCCAAAGTTTCCAGTTCTTTGAGAGACATACGAGGTTAAGAGATTCTTTCAAACTCTGTGTTAAATAATTATGACGCTTTTGAGACCCTTTTCACACATTGACCCTCTTCACCCACTTAATTATGAATTTGGGGGGAATAAGGATGACTGTTGTTGCGTTAACATTTCACATAAACTTTCTTATTAGGGATTCACGCCTTAAACCAGGCTTTCTATATCTTATTCTTTCTTCTGATTGTTTTTTTTTTAACACAGTACTATTTTCAATCTGAACCCTTGCTCATGTTTTTCAAGGTTTGACACAACTGTTCGCCTTATTCAAAACTTGAATTAATTATATTCATGAATACAATTGAGGAAAGCTATGAAAGGGTTATTTAAAAGAACTTCTTGAAGCGGAGCGTGTAGGTACTTTCACTACTGTGCTTTAGTTGTACAAGGCATTACTGCAAATTAACTCAAAGCAACATTGTGACTGAACATTACAGATTAGAGAGCGTGAATCGCTTTTCGTGGATATGAGTTCCTTTGGAAGCTGGAGGTGAACTCGTGCCAGCAGCAAGCTGGCGGCTTGTCAGCCCTCAGGTTTATCACGGCGCGACTCGCCATCGAAAAAGCGATGGCATCCCCCTCTGCGTCTTCGTGTCAGGGCCCCCCCGCCTGTAACTCTCCGAATCAGGTTTCCTTGAATTGCCTCAATCTAGCATTGACCTATTGGCCACGAGACAAAAGATTGAATTCTCAGAGCCTGCAGATAATCAGTAACCTCCTCCAGTTGCTGCGTCTCTGCCAAGTTCACCATCGTTTCCATCTTCCGATTACACACTCTCAAGTGAACTCACATTCCCCCTGTTTTCAGGCGACTTATTCTTTGAGAGTCTAATAACCAAATCTGATCATTCTGTGGTCACAGGAGTACAGTGGATACTGAAACGTAGGTACTTTTTCCGGCACAATCATTTTCGGTATATGATGCTAAACTTGGTATAAATATCAAAGCAATACATTTTGGTATCGTGACAAGACCAGTTTACAGTTTGCTTCCTTTCGTTTGGTGCTGTGGGAACTCAGGAGTTTAATCACTGTGGATAAGTAGCATCGGCAGAATGCCCAAAATGTAGAAATTCAAAATGTCAGGGTGAATTTTCAGAGCCACCGATCAGAGAGAGGGAGAGAGGAGGGGCGAGAAGCAGTTCTTCCAAAAAGCCCCAGTGGACTGAGAAGTGGGTCGGGCCGTGTAGATGTTTTGCAAGGGGGGAGGCATGGCTTAAATATCTGCAGCCAAAGTAGGTCACGGTTAACCTTGATAAATCTCCAGTATGACTGGGAGAGAGGAAGGAGCTTCCACGGAACGCTCTGTGGTCATTTCAGTTTTTTGCGAAAGAGAAGCGCTGGACGAAAACATGCATACCTCTGTCTGTCCCAATGATTGGACTGATTGGACTCCATGTAAAGTTGTGTCTTATCCTTGAAGCATGGTCTCATAATCGATCCACTAGAGGAGAATGGACCGCCGCTTTATTCCCCCTTCTACCTTCTGTCGCTTCTCCACTTGTGTGTCCCTTTTTTTAAAAGGCTTTAATTCTGACATTTTCCTTTAATGCGTTATAAATTAAATATATAATCCCTGGGTCTTAACTACGAAAGCAACCCTTCATGCATGTCACATGTTTGTGGTCCTTCAATGGACCTTTTTTCTCCTTTTCTATCCCTCTCTCCCACAAACCTTATTACAGCACACAAAGTGAGCCTGTGCCTCTCGTGTTTGACATTTCCATGCGTCGAATATCTTCAGAGACAAAGAGGCTTCGCTCTTTATTGCCTGGATGTGTGCTTGTGGGTGGAAGCCCCATTGTATGTCCTTGCACAATTACTTGTGTAGGCTCTTGCACTCGATGACATTATCCGCTTTGGTGAACTCTGAGCCGCCAAATAGTCAGAAGATTGATTTCACCGCTTTATATCCTTCATATCCGCCATACTGCCGAGGCGGCTCCTGCCCACCTTTGGCATACGGCGCTATAGGAAGCCGGCGCGCACTGTCACCTCATTTCAGAGAGGTGATTGATTCGGGCTCTTAACGGCTGTATTTACAACAGAGCTCTCTGTTTGCAGTTCACATGGTTCGCAGCTCCTTCTCACACAGTATAATACCTGAATGGAGTGCATTATCAAAGGAGCCGTTGAGGTGCTGCTGCTCACCTCGGCCAGAGAAAAGGAGACAACCGACATTCTGTTTTCTGTTTTGCTCTTTATATTCATTTGTCCAAGACCCTGAAGGACTTAAAAAAAGTTGATTCAGTGCTTTCTCAGGGGGACAAAGATACGAACCCAGTCTGAAGCCGAAGCAATAAATAGTCTAATAAATTGTATTGTACGGGTCCCAAAAATGTGTCTAGAAAGCTAGATAAAGACGTTATTATTATGAGGAAGTCATACTGATGTCGATCCAGGAACTCGCTGCTCGTCCTGCTTCAGCATTCTTTGTGAATCACCATGAATAAAATGGAAATGAGTATGCAAAGCTCCCGGACGCAGCGACTGCGGGGGATCGGCGCTAGCATGGCTGATGTTGCTAACGAGCTCACCTACAACGGAGGTAAAACATACCTCCATCATTAGCACCTTCGGCCCCCTCGAGGCCGAATGGACGGGATGATGTATTCATGCCCATGCAGGAAGATTAATAGGAGCTCGGTTGCACAACAACGTATCTTTCATAAGCTGGAGTTTCTGACGGAGTGGATAAACAAATCTTATAGAAAAACGCTCCTAGCATACATCACGGTACAGCGATATTAAAACTGTAGTAGGTCAATTGAGGATAAGAAAAAACGTGTTTTCTCATCTCTTGCTGCCGTCAGGGGATCTGTCCACCCACTTCTTTATTATCTGCCGTTCATCAGCGGCCACAGCGAGAAACATCTCTATTTTCTCAGCCTCGAGATGCGGTTGGAAAATTACTCGAGACCTACGTCAGCCTTAAGGAATGACGGGAGCCTCGCCAGCCTCATACCAAACACTTGAGTTGAATTGTTGGCCCTTTTTTTTTTTTTTTTCTTCCTTACCGGTGTTTTCTCTCAGGCGTATTTCATTAAGGCATTTTCACGGCTGTGACAGGAGGGCCGGCCTTTTCAGCAGCTCTCCTTCACACCTAATCTCTGCACTTTTGAGTGTCTCACTCGAGGGCATCTTGGCAAAGGTTTCGGCCGTACAATAAAAAGGGAGAGTTAATGTTGCTTTTCCTCAGCTTAGGCAGTGAGTCAGGCTTGCAGGATTTGCTCCTTGTCTTCCTTTGGTGCAGTTATTTATTTCCATAAACTAAATGCACAGTTCAAACATCTAGAATGTGATGTGTTTGCAGGGGAAGCATTTTAGAGCCTGCAGGGGGGGGCACATGAACCATATGTCAGATGATGTAATCTTCCTTGGGGCATTATTAAGTGCATGTTCGGGCAAACATTTCTCAATTTCTTTCTACAAGCAGCTATAACACAACTTTGTGGGTTACTTGTTTTCTTTTGCTTTCATATATACTCACAGTTTGATCCACTCAGTTCAAACGTGTTTTCTATGTAAATACAATGTGCTTTGTTTTTAAACCAATTCTTTTTTTGCGATTTTCATCGTGCCGCTGCATTTTTCTGTGGCACCGCTCACTCGCCGGCCCCGGACCATTTTCCTCCCCTCCGCCCTTTGCTCCAGCCATTTGCTCTCGCAGGCAACAGTTTCGGAGTCGCACCTGTTGCTGTGAAATACTTCGGGGCTTCATGGGAAATGGATTTGTCGAGAGAGAGAAAATGCCGTCAGTGGCGCTAAGAGGCCCAGTGACCTCGCCTGCCAGTGAAGTAGCCTCTCTCGCCTCCATCCGCAGCTGTTATTGTCGCTGAGGAGAGACATGGCTGGGGAGCTGGCGCTAACTGGATTGACTTAAGCAGCCATTTTATTGAAAAATACATGATCTTTCTGAAGTTGGCTTCCATTATGCAAGCGAAGCCCTGATGTCTGGAAGCTGCGGCGACTGGGGACCCAGTTAGGCCGGACAGGACACTCTGTTATTACCCTGGCGGATGAGTGCGGGTAACCGATCACATAAAGCCGGAGAATTATTCTTTATTTGCTGCGTTTTACAGTTAAATCATGGAGCACTTAGGAGGCATTAAAAGCAACAATAAATAAAAAAGCTGGTATTGAGTGCAAATCCTAGCAGAGTGGGCAAATTATAGTTTAAGTGAATAAAACAGAAATAAATGGAATAAACACTCCCAGCTCTGATACCTCTGCCCGGGAGGTGTTTATCAAACCTTTTGGACTGACAAGCTCTAAATAGATTCATGACAGACCTCAAACTGCAGTTATCACATACAAGAGCCCAAAATACATCATGTAACTCAAAAAAACACTTTAGCCTCCCTTCCAATAGGAATTGAAATGAACTCCAGTTGACTTAAACCATTCCCTACTGTATTCAGACCTGGTGTATGATCGGGGGCTCCGGGCGCCGAGAAACACGGCAGGATTTTTTTATAAAATGTTTTTACCTTATGTAAACAGCCTGAGGAAGTTCACAACCGTTTGACCCACGCATGGCACCGCCGTCTCTCCCACAAACAGGTTAAGTCACATTTTCACACCGGAGCGAAGTAAGCTGGCTGTTTGGTATAAGCCTCGGCAGAAGGGGCAGGAAAATAAATTACATTTACCCATGGTGTTGAGCTCCAGTTGATGCATATGGATGACTGAGACCCGGCATCAACAGTCCCACACGTTGCCAATAGAGCTCGGACAAAATGACGTGCAGACAGCAAGCAAGGCCGACTATTTCCAGTCTTGTCAGCGGTCTAAACGGGACCGACTCCCCCGACAGGTGATGAGCAGTGGCAGCTTAACTGACAAGCTGTCATGCCGTCACTTCTCTGGATATCGGTTTGCGAAAAAAAAAACCTGAGGCTCGCATTCATCTGCAGGAAACCAGAGCACCCTTTATTTTGGCGAGGAGAGAAGTCGAGGATTTAGGTTTCCTTGCTTCGCCTGTTTGTTTCTCTGAAACCTTATTTCTGTCAGTCATGCCTGGCTGGTTTTTATTGTTCGTCTTGAAAAAAAACTTTCGTCTTTCGTGGCTGCATTGACATTAGAAGTAGATTTTTTAATTTTGAAAGTTTTTTTTTTACGACTTCATTGTGTCTCTCAAACTTTGAGGCTGTAGAGAAATGTCTCTTTGATACAAACTAAATTACCTTCTTTGTCAGTGACAGAGCAGGACAATAACTGTCCTCAGAAGCATGCAAATCACAATGTGTGCCTGGAAAAATATTTCACACAAATCCTTTGTTTTTAAACTTCAGGAAAAGTCACAAACGCGTCCATACTTTCTTCATAATGACCTTTACATTTACAGTTATTTAATCAACGTCCTCTTCGCCTCTCCAGGTGCCATCCTAGGACGCTCGGAGACTCAGGAGTGCGCGTACTACAACTCCAGCTGGGAGAAGGAGCGCACCAACCGCAGCGGCATCGAACCGTGCTACGGCGACAAAGACAAGCGGCGACACTGCTTCGCCACCTGGAAGAACGTGTCCGGCAACGTGGAGGTGGTCAAGCAAGGCTGCTGGCTGGACGATGTCAACTGCTACGACAGGTACGCGGGTAAAGGGCACGTTAAAAGGAATCGCCAAATAAGTCAGGGAATAGTTGTTTTAATAGATCGGCCAAAAAACCTAAATGGGAAGTATGCTGTGGTTGATATCTGAACCTTGGTCTAAAATCATCCGTCCATCATCAGAAAACAAAAGAAATATCAAGAATGATCCAACCCGAAGCATAATCAAAGACTACCTACGTTTTCATCTGTCCCTCAAGTGCAAGAAAGTTACATTTTGTGTGCTTTCATCTTAATTAGAACCAACATCCTTCCCTAAAAAACCTGAGCATTGATTCCTGAGACAAAGCAGCAGGGCAGGTCTCTCAGACGGGACAAAGGCAGCACATCCAGAGGAAGGCTCAGCTGTAAATACTTTGCAAATCACCTTGAGCACAGTTTCTCGTCCCTCTGTGCGCTTCCCCATCTGAATGGCTCGCACAAGGCTACATTTTTAAATACAGCAGAGATGGAATTTAAATTGCTCCCCGGATTTCCACTGAAACATGGATTCCGTCTGTTGTGCGCAGACCGAGAGTCCAAAAACCCTGGACTGTAAGCAGATATTAATAAGTGGTTCTTTTTTTCTTCTTGCGGGAACATGAACCTTGCATCAGATGCTGGTTTCAGCCGGCTCTGCTCCGGGTTTTTCTTTTGATTCCCGGGCGATTGCGTTGCTGTAGATTCTGCAGCCCGCTCAGTTTGGGCACCTCGGCTCAGACGGCGCCGCCTCGGCTCCCTGGAGAGTCCAGAGAAAGTCGAGGGCGGCTGCCACTTCCTCTGGCTTTTATCTGATGACTGCGATTGTGAAAGAGAGAGAGAGTGAATGTGTGTGGGCGCGCGTTAGTGCACATGTGTGCTTGTGCATGCCAGTTTGTTTATCGGCATGTGCAGGAGGTATTTTATAAATGTTAGTTTTTCATGACTTGCGAGGGAATGGAGAGGAAGTAGAGGAGTGTGTGTTTTGTGTGTAGCTGTGTGTATGGTCAGTGTTTGTGTGTCTTCCTTCAATGAGGGCAAGGAGAGGTGTGTTTGTTATCAGCGAGCACATGCAGATAATGGGTTCATTCACGTGCGTTTCTTTACGCGCACTTGCATTGATGAAGTGCTTTCATGTCCCCTGTAGTAATGAGTGTGTGGAGAAGAAGGAGAGTCCCGACGTCTTCTTCTGCTGCTGCGAGGGCAACATGTGCAACGAGAAGTTCCTGTACAACCCTGACCCGCACCCGAAGACCGACCAGCAGCATTCGACCGCCTACAGTATGTACAGTCCTCATGCACACACATATACACAGACACACACACGCAGCAATATCCCCCTGATCAGAAACGGTATCAGGATGGGGAAATACTTTTGGAACATCCAAGTTCAAGTCAACTTTCTTAAATGATGGTTTGTACCTCGTTTAGTGTAAACTAAAGTGTTAGCATGGAACCCTTTGACTCTCAATATAGTGCATGGCTCACTTTATTTACCCAGGAAAGAAACTCTGACAATACAGCAGCATCGTAAGTTGCAGGCCAAAAGAAATAATCCAGCAAAGGCAGTAAGTATAGAAATAAATAATAGTAAGTAAAAGTTTACAATGGCAGAACTCTTGAGGTGTTGCTCGGTTTGACGATGGTGAACGAAAGAACATGTCACCACCTCGACCAGCGGGGATTATCTCACTCCTAACTTCCCCAACTTAATTGTCCGACAGGCCGGTCTGTCTCTTTTTATCCCTTCAAATGTGACTCTCCGAAACCTGGAGACACCCCGTAGAGATAATCAAACGTCTAAAAAGACCCAGAGAGAGAGCGATGGTGCAGCTGGTGCGGCCCCAGGGGCCCTCACTGCTTCCTATCCCCCCCACTTCTCCCACCCTCACCCCGAGGGCTGCAGTGGTGTTTTCAGCGTCCGATCATCGGCCCTCTGACAGCCCTGCCGAATCAGACTGTCACACCTTGTGATGGGAGGACGGGCTGAGCCAGCAGACGTCACCCAGCGACTCTTGCAGGGGTCGGATGCAGTTCAGAGCTCTGTTATTTTTGGCGGGCGGATTACGTTATGTCACGAGATGGATTTACTAATCCTGCTCCGTTAGTGTGTGTGTGCATGCATTGATATGATCCCTAAGCACAGTGGCAGTAAGCTGTAAGCAGAGCTAGTGCTGCACTCTGAGATGATGTAGCACAATGTCAAGCCAATCGGGCATGTTGTTTTGTGTCTTCTTCTTTTTTTCCCCAAGTTGTGTTTTCTCTCCGTCAGTGTTCAAAATTTGCTGATTTGCCATTGCTTTACTCTTGTTGCAATGTCGATCAACACGAGCCCCTTCTTGTTAACTTGTATTTCTTCTCTCTTCTGCTCTCTCCCCACAGCCACTTCCAACCCCTTTTCCCAGAAGCCCCAGCTCTTCAGCACTCTCCTGTACTCGCTGGTCCCCATCGTAGGCCTGGCGGCTGTGGTCCTCTTCTCTTTCTGGATGTGGAGGCATCACAAGCTGGCCTACCCGGCCGCCCTCGTCCCGACACATGTAAGTTCCCCAAGGTTGAGAGAATGAGAACCAGACACAACAATCTCTCAAATAAAATTAAATACTGACACTGTGACACAAATCCATGATCACTTCCTGTCTCTGGTCCGCAACGCTCATCGCTGTGATATGTTTCCAGATTTCACCTGTCAATCAAACGTTGGCGAGAGGACTGTGATGTCTTCTGTCTTTTAAGACAGAATTGACGCTGTGAAGAGTGTCCTCCACTTTTTGTCTGTTGAAAATTTCACTTCACAAAAAAAAAATGTAAATTGAAAAACCAAATTAGTTGAAGTTTATCTGTGTAAGAAGCAGAACGGTATTTTACTGAAGCGGAACCATGTACTGAATGCTGTCGGGTTAAAAATAATCAAAGATAATTAATTGCAGAAAGTGTCTGCCTCTGCTCTGGTCGATTTATTTCCTACATGAGGCAGTGCTCTTTTGTCGGTCCCGACAGACAACTCTCGTATTGTTTAAAGTTTGCCGTATGATGCATTGAAGACTCCGGCCCTGCCGTCTCTATTCAACCAACCTTCAACTTCACCACTGATCCGGTTTCTCAGTGAGCTGAAACAGCTTTGGCCTTCCCTGCCCCGCGCTGCGGAGGGACAGAGCTGTGGTCAAACAGAGCGGACACACTGTGCGGAGAGAGTTTGCGTTGGGATATTTGCTTTTTTCAGTTTCTCCTTTCAAAGTTGTATAGGAGGATAAGAGGAGCTCTCGCTCTGTCTTTTTCCCTTTTTCCACGACTCTCTTCTGGAGCCCACACACATCTCAAGACTCGCTTTTAAAGCCGCCAGAGTGTCTGGGGATGAATTGAATTGGTATAGTTCATTTTGTGTCAGAGATGCTCTTAAGCACACATACATTTTAAGTGCGTATAGTGCCAATTAGGTTAAAACAGCGTTCGGATCCACCTCTTTATTTTGCACTCGTTCACCTCACCATTGCGCTGCTTCTCTTCCTATGCAGCCACACTTTTTTCCATCGCTGCATAGTTTCTTTTTTTTTCATGTCTTCACCTGAATCAGCCGGTTGCATCACAAGGCGTTGTTTTTTTTTACCCCGACAGCATCGCGGCTATGTTCTCCGGTGCTCGGCAGCAGGGGAAAAGGAAAGCCATGCAGAGCTTTCCACCGTATGGAAGAGGAGTCAGGGGCCTCTGCATTATTGATGAGGCTTTATATAGGCAAACACAACTAAACACAGAGATGCTCGCAGCTCTGCCTCAGAGGATGCTTGTGGTGGGTGAGTGGGTGGGTGGGTGGGTGAGTGGGGAGTGCGGGGGCGGGATTGAGGAGAAACGTACGATTCTCTCAACTCCGTTATTATATTTTTGCAGGGTGATAAAATATAGCAGGAAAGAGACAAAGAAAAGACACCGATCCAATACAATCAGGGATGCTAATGTGCAATCGGAAAAAACAACCCCGCTAAGAGGCTCGTGAGCCGCCCTACCTGGAAACGTATAAATAAATAAATACATAAATAAAGATAGAAAGCACAACAAGATCAGGGCCAAAGAAGAGTGGATAAGATAATGAATCATGATACAGTCGGGGGGGTAAAAAAACCAACAGCTAAAAGATTGATAAATTCACAAAGTAGAATAGAATGGAACAGAAGAGACAGGATGGAACAAATGGGCCGAGTGCGCTTGTGCATGAACTAGTAGGTGCACAAGGACACGAGAGGAAACAGAATATATTTAAAAGTCAACTTAGCTGCAAGGAGGTGATGAATTAAATCCCATTTGCCTGCGATTTCCAAAGGAAGCCAAAACAAGCAAGTCGGCAAAGTTTATCTACATTTGTTCTGGCATCCATACGTTGTTTTAATTGATTAAATGTAGTGTTCCATTAAGTGGAGAAAATACAGTGCAGAGTCCAGAAGTAGATTTTTTTTTTATAGGAAAATGTTTTTTTTGGTGTCGCGCCTCAGGCTGTGTAGAGAAAGAAGCAGAGGTGACTCTGATAATCACTCAAACCGCTCACTTCTGCAAAGTCACAGAGGACAGCTTCCAGCAGCCCTGTCACTGTTGAGACTAGAAACACAACACAAACACCTCCTGTTTTTACAGGCGACTGTGTTGGGATGTGGAGCAGCGATGCAACATATTATTATATAAGAACTTAAAAGGCATAGAAGTCATTTCTGGAGTTTCTTTTTTTAACCAGAAATCTGAATTAATAAAATAATCATGTTTACTTTGCGAAATGCAAGTATCGCCCAGAGGAACTTAACAAATTGTCGACAGCTTCTTGCAATTCGTTGCGTTAGCGTTATTAAAACACTTTCGGATGATAATTGAATAATCACTTTTATAAATATAGCTTCTTTAGAGATGGGTGTAAAATTGCATTATTAGGTATCTTAAAATATATTTTAAAAGTCTTAAATGTTGTAACCTGCAGACACCCTGTTAGATATTTTACAGATGATGTGCAAAAACAAAAAAGAGGCAGCAGAGCAGACTTTCTTTTTTTGCTTCATCATGCTTGTTTCTCTTCATCGGCGCATAATGCTCTGTGCATATTCATGTATTTTTAATGTGACAGTAGCAAATTGCCCGCACCTGTTGCTGGCCCTGCGCGTACGGGAAGTCATTATCATGGCTCATCATAGACGTCGGTGGAAATAGATTTGATTCTTTCTCCCCTCTTCCCTAACAACATCCACGAGGCAGCTACACACAACCCTGACTCCTTTCAAACGGCCGAGCTCGGCCAACCACACTGTGCGCAGTTAATCTAAATCTCTAATTAAAAGGAGTGGGAGTGTGATTATGACATAAACGAGTTGCAGCAGTCCGCCCAGAGCCAGAGACGAATACCAAACATAGACGCAGCTAACAATCCATAGCGTCAGAAAAATATGTTTGTTAATGTCTCTTATCATACACACTTTGTTGCTGTTGCGTAAAGGGGAAATACGCGATAGGGGGAGATAAGATAAGCCCGAGTTCAAACGTTGAAAAGATAAATAGGTGCGCAGTGTAATTATATAATCAGATTTAGAAGCACAAAGGGAATCACAGGCACAGAAAACTCTCAGAAATCCCGAATTTAGTCTCTGACAATGACACATGCCGGCTTCATGATTTTTTATTGTTCCCACGTAATGATCAATAACGGCACATTATCACCGCTCTCTAATTTTATTATAAGGAACAGCACTGAAGAAAGGAAATCTGCCTTTTGTTTGAGCAGACTGGAGGCGGTGAAACCGGTTTGCGTCTAACTCCTGAGTTATTACACCAAATGAAGCGTGTTTGATTTTGTTGCGCAAAGGTAAAAAAAAACATCCAGTGTGACGCCCCAGGAAAATATCTGAGCGGCAAAGTAACTTTATTGCACGCCCTCATTACGCCATTATGTCCGCGATCCATCACCGGCTTCATATTTGCCACCAAGCCTCCATTATTCACACTACAGTGCGAAGTGGAGGCAAACTGGCATTGATTCTGTCTGAGTACACAGACCCACAGCTTTCACACGGACAGACCTGCAGCACTTAAACACAAGTCGGGCCTTTGGGCTTCTTTTTCCGACGTGGATCCTATTTTCATCATCGATTCTGACCAAAGTCTCATCACTTGTTTTATTAGCCAGCTACTTACATCTTGTTTGTCTGGACGCAGCTTCAAAGCTCAGTCTGTTTCTATAAACTTCTTAAACGTGCACTGCCATTTGAAATGCCAATTAAATCTATATGTTATAGGGGACAACGTACAGGGAACGTTTTTTATTCCCCATTAAGAGCTATGCTTTTAAATATCTATCTAATTTATTTTGTTCCCCTTACATTTGTCTGGCTGGATATCGGGTAAAAAAAAGGTGATATTTACGGCAATTATTGAGCACATCTTTCCTGATTTAAATCTAAATCCTTGTTTTTCTTTTTGTTCTTTTTGTTAAGTTAAGCTTTTAGCATCTTTGGGTATCAAACATGTGTCAGCACTTACAATAAAACAAAAATATTTTCCATTTCTAGGTCTAAACAGTCTGTGTTCATGTCCTCAGGCGGGAGGGGCTTTCACTCACTTCCCCCAAGACAACATTTCTGTGTCTTGAGTTTTGTACATGCGGCGACATCGAAACAGTTCCATGCATCTGTCGTCAGGATGCTGTTCTCGTGAACTTTGCATTTATGTGTGTTTGCTTGTTTTTACCTTGATCACGGAACATTTTTTATTTTTGGGGCCTTTTTCCACACATCTTTCAGTCAGTTTTCAGTTGCTTTGCTTAACGGCACTTTTTCGTTCATTACAAAACCATCTTGCCTTTTGGTGCCATGCTTATGAACAGACCCTGTGTGACCCCCAAACCACAGCCCTGGAAGCGCTGGTCTGGAGTGGGAGTCAGAAGGTTGTCCTGGGACGACCCCTCATCCCGGGGGGGGGCTTTTACTTGCCTCTATTTCACCCACTAACCGACAGAAAGTAGCAATAATCTCTCTGTTTGCTTCTTATGTTCCTTTTTCGACAAGCACGCCTTTCACATTATGGTGGAGGTAAGAGCAGTTTAACTGAAGTTGAAACTTAGTCCCCGTCCCCCACCCCCTCCCCTCCCTCTTTTTTTGGGTTCAGAGCTTGTTAAGAATTCTCCACCCTTAATCTCAGACCACCATTTTGTTCTTTTGTTGCTTTTTTTTTCGACAGCGTCTTGTTTGCTCCGTTCCTCACACATTTTTGTCTGTTTTTTTTTTTGCTTGGGTTTACTGCATGGACAGATGTCTTATTTGTTTTCTTCCCTGCTGAAAATGTATTGTGCATGGTGGAAAGTGGCCAACGTGGCTCCGAATGCAGCCCCCACCCCCCTCTTCTCTTTTATTTTTTTGTGTATGTATGAATGTCCATCTGTGATGTTTATGTAACTTATTGTGTGTGCTGTGACCCAGTTTCCAGAATGGTATCTGCCAGACCTATGGCTCACCGCGGCTCTCATGCACAGAGACAAAGCACGAGGTGTTCGAAGCCGCGACTGCAGCGTGCTTTTCCATTTCACTCGCAGACTGAGGAGGAGTGCGGAGACATTTTTGCATAAGCAGGAGCGCTGCCACTTACCTTGAACATTTTCCAAGTCGGAGAGTGTAAATTACTTAAGTACGAGAGGAGCATAAGCCTCCGCAGATGTGCGTTTGGCTCAAAATTGAAACCGACATCACTGGAAGTCCTCATGTGAGAAAGAGTGTGTGAGCTCGCAAGAATAAACCCCAGCCTTTGTGAGAGGGTTTAGGTTCTGTTCTTTTGTGAATTCAGGATATCTCTTTGTAATGTCAACTTTCTGAGTTTGACATGGCCTCATGTTATACGGTCACAAGACCTTGAGATATGGCTCTTTGGAGGCTTAAGTCCAGAATAATTGCCCATTGTCCTTCTTTGTCCAAAGCTTAAACTTGGCCCATGGATTTTGTTATATCTCTGAACACTTAATCTACAGCATAAAGCCCAGGCAAACCAGACCAGGTTGAAAGGACCCGTTCAGATGTAATAGATGAAGGCGTAACCCGATTAGGCCAAGGGAGATAGTTCAGGTTGGGAAGAACGGCACCAAGCAGCAGATTCTGTTTTCCTGCTTCCTGTGGTCTGCTGACTAAGTGTAATGCGCCCCAGCTTGAGGCCACGGCGCCCTGTGATCGGACAAGGGATCCGGTGACTCCCGAGGGAGGCCCTGGCCTGACCGGGGCCGCGCCGCCTCGTCAGGCCAAAGCCCGGAAAGCGGACAAAGAGTTTCCAGAAACAATCCAGGCACAAAGAGAAACAGAAAAAAGAAAAGAGTCCCGCAAAAAATTGTGTTTAGACGCCGCCGTCATAAGAGTTACCTCTAAACGTGGCAGAAGAAGTAATAAAGACGACGTGATCGGTAACATTAAGCAGCTCCGGTATTGAGAATCAGGCCGTCACCCACAAACCCATCAATCACCATCCTCGTCATTCACCTCAAACTCATGGTCAAACGCCGTCATGTCTGTTGCCAGGCGCTGTATCTGTGCAGAAATTCACCTCGATCACAGACTTGCATTGTGCCCTTGAACAACACTGGAGCACGCCAGAGTCCTTCACTGATCATTTGGTCATGCACGTCATGATCGGAGGAGGTATCATATATTTCACTGAGCTCAATGGATCCACAGGAATTTGTCCCGGTGACATTTGTAGCAGACACACTAATGACTTTCATTCTAACACCGCAAAGATAACACAGCTCGGCCATTAGAGATTTCTTAACCGCATCCTGACCAGAATAGAATGACTTCAAATCATTAAGGACATTACATACAGAAGTAGATTTTATGAAGCCGTGTGGATCTCATAATTATTATGTGATCAGAATATGAATTGCTTCTAGCTGTGCAGCCAGATAAAGTAATGTACTTCAGTTTTCTCTGTGAGAACAACGTGTATGGTAGAATGATCCTCAAATTTATAAACGTCTGATCTCGATCACGAATCAAACCCTAATTATCCTGCTAATAATAGATGGGGTGGGGGGCGCGGTGGTTAGCACAGCTAGAAGGGTCTGGGTTCGAACCTCCTGGTCGTTGGCTTCTCTCTGGGTACTACAAAGAAATGCAGCTCAGGTTAACTGGTGATTCTGATTTACCCGAAGCTGTGAGTGCTAGTGGTCGGTTGTCTAACCTTGATGAATGTCAGCTTGGGAATCCTTTTAATTAACAAACCGATGAGGACAAATAATAAATTGACACATAACGCTGCTAGCATTGAATAATACATTAATATTCACAATAAATCATGAATAAAATAACACGTGCGTCACGCGGCATTGTTGTTTTGTCGCATTTCTGGGACAGTCCTGGCACAGAGACCTTGAGCGACGAGTATCACCTTATTGTCATTGACATGTGTCCAGATTTCCAGATTGCAGGCATACCGTTCTGATTAGTCCTCCCCTTGCACTTCCTTGTCGTATTTAATTGCACTTGGGACACAAGAGTTCTCTGTGTACTCGCCGTGCTCAGGTCACAGTTGAGTCATCGCCGTTGCAGCTTGTTTTTGTCACCGTGTTGGTGTCGGCAATTAAGAATTTTAAGCCGACTGTCACACTTAAAGCAGAGCGGGGAGCAAATTCACAGCCCACCTTTCTGGGATTAGACCGAGGGAAACGTCTGATTGTACTCAATTTATCTCGCTGAAAGGGGATTAGCTCCATTGTTGAATACAAACTCCGCAAATTACAAAATTGAGTGACTTATTATTCTCAATTATTACGGGTCTAAGTCAAAGCACAACAAATCCCCGTTAATTCAAGACAGACCTGTGTTGTGTTCCTTTTTAAAGGCACGATGCAGCACTCCACAGTAACCAACCTCACTTCACTTCCTTCCTTATGTTGTGACATATTCACACGTATTCACTTTTTATCCTGCGCACCGCTGCAGCTTTGTCCACGATATTAAGTGAGGGAAACCGGATCTCGGTCCATTCAGCTTCAGTTATTGCTGCAGCTCAAACGGCGCTGGCCAGATGCAGCACATGCGGGGTCTGAAATTACAGCCACGCCGGGGCACCGAATCCTTCAACTTTAGCGGGTGGATCAATAAGGGTCACTCGTCGAGCTGGACGGCGAGCTTCCGATTTGAGGATCTCAATATAACTTTAATGGAGTGCACTCTTCCTGGGCGTGAGCCAATCAGATTCAAAGCTACCGTCCTTTATTGAAACATATTTGTGAAGCCCGGATATAAATTCCTTATTTTGTCTCTTGAAGATGTTTGTTCAGGGTCCTAATGTAGGGCCATTTGGGGCTGCCCTGTAATCCAACCTCAGCCAGCATCATGGGTAATTTTCCCCATCATTTGGCTGGCACCCGGTGTGAGAGCGCGCGGAGACAGCAGGTCTGCCTCGCAGCTCTGCGTCAGAGGGAAAAGGCTTTTAAGTAAACACAACAGTTCCCACTCAAAGCCTCCATTCCTCCCCCAGCCACTGCCCGGATGGAAACTCTCCGCTGGATTTTACACCCCTCCAAAAAAACAACAAACACTTTTCCCCTTATTCATGCAAATCGCCTCGTTGAATAAACAGGAATCTGCAAGTGGTATTACAGTAATTTGTACTACTGCAGCCTCGATAATACATAACAGTGGATTAAAGTTTGATCATTTATTTGAAATACTGCAAACTTGGTCCAGATTATATATCCTAGCATTTAAGATGTTTTTATTGGCTTTAAAAAAAAAATATGATGCAACTTTGGCTGCATAATTACCAGCGTCTATTTATTTTGCTGAATATATCTTCCCATTTTTATATATAAATCCTTATTACGTTGTTTTTTTAGGAACTCAATGACCTATTGAACTTAAATAGATGAGATTTGAATTATCAAACTGTGAGATCTATTTGCATCTAAAACACTTCCTCTTTTCCTTTCTTCCTGCCTCCGTGAGGCGAAGGCCAAAGTTCAGGACCACACATAAAAATTCCTCTTGATAAAAACTCAAACTCATAAATACCCCTCAATGATATACAGTATGCGTCTGTGGCAACAGTAATCTTGTTGGGACAGGCAGCAGAATCCGAAGCCACTTCTCGAACTGTTTCACTCGTGCAGTTAAACCCTTTTTGCCTTTTTTCCTGGTGCCACCGCTTTAGCTCATTTTTCACAGCAGGAAAGAATTGGATATCGGCCGTGTTGCGTGCCAAAACGCTAAATGAAGCGACAGCGGTAATCTCTGCTTGCGGAAACGCTCTCGGCGGCGCGCTTCACATCAATTAAATCTTTCTCCTCGTCCCTCACATGCAGGAGCAAACCTCGCAACTCAAAAGGGAGGCATTTCACAGGAGGGACGGGAAAAGAGACTGGGATTGACAGCCCTGCACTTTTCGTGTACTTTCACGGTGTGCGACTGGATCCTGTGGGCCCCGGGGTTCTGAGACTTGCTGCAGCTTATCTTGCACCTTGTAAGCCTTCAGTTCAAGTAAAAACATGAACGCTGCTGTCATTGTCGGGAGGGAGCTTTTTTTTTTTTTCTTGTTTCCTGACAGCAGCGATGCGGAGGCGCGGAAGTGAAGTCGAGATTTTTTTTACAGCAGCGTATCTGGTTTCATCAAAGGCCATCAGTCATGTGCTAGTCTTTCTCCCGTACCTTTTATCCTTTGGAAATGTGACTCCCTCACTGCATGCTTCTTTCTAACCACCCCCCTCCTCCTCTCTCTCTCTCCGTGTCTCTCTCTATCCTCACTCGCCCTCTGTCCTTCTCTGTGAAGTCACACGTGAAAGTGATCAGCTTAATCCCGATCACCAGCTGTGTTTAACATACTTTGGCCTAGAAACACTCGGCCTCCTTGCGTTCACTTTTGTTTATATGGGATTAGCATGAATGCACTGCACACGCATGGGGTTTGAGCCACCGGGGTTTGTCACGATGACGCCTAAATGATTTTTTTGTACCCAACCGTTAGTTCATTTCAATCATTGCTTAAGTTGCTTCATATCCTTTCATGTTAAAGCCTGCACGCCATGTGCCTTGCTCACAAGGTACTTTTCCTCTGCGTACGCTTGGATTCAAACTGGTAACCTTCCAGTTCCAATCCCTCTTCAGTAAACTAAGCAAATATGTGAAATCAAATGTAGCCCTGAGGGTTTTTTAATTGAATTTAAATGAATGAATCCAAACCCTGCTTGGTATGCTCTCTCCTTGCTGCCAAAAAACTTACCAGTATTTATAATAATGCAAAATTGCAGCACTTCCTGAAGCAGTCTTTTCGCAAAGTGCTTTAACAATCCCATAAAATAAACGGCAGACCCATAAAACAAATAAAGCAAGTCAAAAAGAAAAACAAGACGGCACCACAGCCACAGAAGAGGCTGAAACTGTTTGTTGGGAAAATGAACAACAGCAGAGCATCATCCCATAAAAGCCAGTCTATAAATGAAAGTTGTAAGGTGTGATTTAAGACGTGAGGTGATATTGATTCTGGTGGCCCGGAGCTCCTCAGGCACACTGTTGCTGAGCCAAAGGCCCGGTCACCTTCAGTGTAAGCCCATGCTATTTTAATGCTCTGAAAAAACAAAGAATAACAATGTCCTTTTCTGTTCACCCCCGCTCTGCAGGATCCCAGTCCCTCGCCTCCGTCTCCCATTACGGGACACAAACCCTTGCAGCTGATCGAGATGAAAGCCAGGGGGCGCTTCGGCTGCGTGTGGAAGGCCCAGCTGCTGAGCGACTACGTGGCTGTCAAGATCTTCCCGATCCAGGTAAGGTTGCCGTAGTTAACATCCTCTGAGGTGTGGAGATTTGAAGGTGGACGTCTGAGATCATAGATTAAATCAGTCTGGGTCTACTTTTTTTTCATCCTCAAGGGCAGGCTCAACATAAATAACATCTGTGTCCCCCTCCCTGCTCTCGTGTAGGACAAGCTGTCTTGGCAGAACGAGTACGAGATGTTCAGCGTGAACGGCATGAAGCACGAGAACATCCTCCACTTTATCGGCGTGGAGAAGAGGAACAATAACCTGGACCTGGAGCTGTGGCTCATCACCGCCTACCACGACAAGGTGCACAGATACACACCATCAGCAAACTGCTACTGCTGTTGAATTCTCTGACGCAGTCTAATATCAAATCCCTACATGCCTCTTTTAAATATGACATTTTGACATTAGGTTAAATCAACTGCTAATCTTTTCTAGATTCCAACCTTTTCACCTGAGCAGCACATGCGAGTGAAGCAGATTTTAAAACTGAGACAGATATCCCATAAAATAAAAATTATTAAGGCCTGCTGTGGTTTCAAAAATATCTCATTGAAGAGATTTGATTACCAACCAGCTGCATCTAAATGTTTTCCTGTAAATGTTTACAAGAGCCCGGCTGATAAGGGTTCTTCTGTGCCAATATCACTAGTAGGGAGTTAAAAAAATATTCCGAAAGGCCGATAACGCTGCTTCTACAAACAAGTAGAGTTATGTCTGTTTTCAAATGCTGTAACCAATGTTAAACAATACATCCACTTGAGGGCATCACAGACTCGAGAGTTCCTGGCGAAAGCAAACGTGGTGACGGCGGAGGAGGTTTTCTTCATGCGCCCTTCTTTGTCACTGAACTCCTGCAAACTCTCACCTCGAAAAGTTCCACCTTCGCTGAAAATTCCGACCTCGTGTCCTATGGTCGTCTCGCTTGAACTATTGGCTACACTGCCCCCACGGGATTTCCTTTAGTACTGCTAGGCTTCGTATTTGCCGTCCAACCATAGCTTTCGTTATATATTTTGTATACATCACTATTTATCAAAAGAACACACAATTTGAACCAATTATATAGAACATGAATTAAGAAAAAAGTTAAATTGCATACATATTATGGGCGAACTGAAACATTGTTTTTTAGGTAGACAATCTGCCACTTTCCACAGTGCATGTGAACCAATTCTCAGATTTCCTGCCTGTTTTTCTCCACTCACTGTTCTCTTTGTGTCCATCTATCGCCACATCGCTGTGTTTACACGGTTGTTTCCATGTAAACACGGCGATGCAGTCATCTCAGTGTGCCCTGCATGCATGTCGCACGCAGGACTAAAAAGCCTCCCGGGCAGGCAGCTCACAATGCGGTAGAAAACATGCCTGAAACCTTCACATTGTATTGATTGTGCCCGGCGCCTTAAGAGCCGGTTCACGCTGTGTTGTTAAGCCGTGCTGATGCAGAGGAGGTAGCTCTGTTCGCCTCAAACACAGTGTGCTGTAGCGCTCTGGGCTCGAGGTCCCTCCGTGTTTTGAGGGTCATTACCGACAAAGTGGAGAGTGACTTGTACACTTCACTTGCTTGATTCTTTATTTATTTTGTGTCCCATTTTCCAAGCCAGGCCCAGAATTTCTCCCTGCGTGCCTCAAAAAACCCTCCCTGCGTGTATAAAGGCTGAAAAATTAAAGGTTGTGGGTGTGGCCAAGAGGCTTTATCCCGGCAGTACAACCCTTACATTAATCCACTTAACCCTGGAGCATGTCTAAAAGTGCTACTCTGATTTGTAGGAGCTCTCCAAGTGGAATTGACATTGAAGGAATTTGTTCCAGAGGAGTTCTAGGAAAGGGTCACATGACCGTGGATATATCTGAAACATGTTTTAGTGCCTTGTCAGCCATGTACTGTAATTATTTTGTGAGTCCTCAGAGGATTCATGACTTCAGGTTCGACCTTTCCTTCCCGAGCAGGTGTCACGGTGAGAGACACCTTTCCGCTCGGCTCTGGATCGGAGCTTGAGCTGGATGAGCGATTGCGTTTTCCTTGACAGCTGATTCATGCTCGGGTGTTTAATTCATCTAAGCGGCCCGTTGTGTTAGGGTTTGACGTATGTGTAGCATGCAGTGGCTCGCCTTGAAGGATACACACCTCTTTCAAAACTCCCTGCAGTTGAATCTTTTCATATTTTGGACAATCTGTCGATATTAATAGACGTCAGTGGATGTCTTTTAAAGGGGTGGGGTCTGGTTTGTCTCTTGAGTTTTCACAAGTGAAAAGAAAAAACACTGTGTACACACACAGAGACTCACACAGACACACACACAAAGGAATATCTTTTCATAAAACAGACACCGATCTGATTGAATCTCTCCCCTTCATCTCCTGGAGCTGCCTTCCCTCTAGTGGTCACCTACGTGAACTACATCTGCGTGGCCCCTTGCCAGCAGTGACCTTGTACCATATTGACGTTTGTTATGCAAGAACAAAGATGGTGTATAAAGGATCGAGGTGGAAACATCCGAAGCAAATGCAGAATTTGTGTTCTACATTTCTAAACTGCAATATTTGATTCTAATTAGATTTCATAAAGTAAAGTAAAGAAGTAGAACAGTATAGATTGTAAGCAGGTCTCATAAAAAGCTTTTCTGCTCAGGAAACCTTCCCTCAGTAAAAACAGATTAAAGAACAGTCATGACAAAGCACAACAGCGTGCAGATAAATGAAGAGCGTTCATCAGAGCTCTGTTCTTCAGCGTGGACAGTAAATATCGCTCGCAGTTGGCTTGTTGACAGAGGTGACAAAAGGGCTCCACTGTGGTTTTAAGAGGACACCCAGCAGGTGATAAATTTGATTTATTGCTGTGAACTAAGAATTTAAAGCGCCAGGAGGCCATTCTCATTCTCACATTGTCCCGCACAGGCAAGAAACCCCTCTGGCATCTGAACTATAGACCTTCAGTCTCTCCTATACATATTTTATGGGTAAATAAAAAAATATTGGGATTTTTATTTTCACATCTTAGTTTATTTGTATTATGCGGTTAATTTAAAACAGGAAATGAAGACCTTTAGGTATAAGTGAACAGACTAATTATCTTATTTGTTAAAATCAAATTTGCAAATCAGGTCTTTCTTTACACTGCAGAAGAAAAACAGATCAGAAAACCTAAAAGCTCCCTTTTCTAAATGCCCTCTTTGTGTTTCTTCCTGCTCTCCCTCTCCAGGGGTCGCTGACAGACTACCTGAAGGCCAACGTGTTGACCTGGAACGAGCTCTGCCTCATGGCCCAGTCGGCGGCCCGCGGCCTGGCCTACCTCCACGAGGATATCCCCGGGCACAAGGACGGACACAAACCCTCCATCGCTCACAGGTAGGCCGGCATGATGATCGAGACATTCTGTTGAGAGGAGCCCTGCCCCGAGTGATTCCTAACACCGAAGGCGTTTTCCTTTTTTCTTTTTGCTCCCTAGGGACATTAAGACTAAGAATGTGCTGTTGAAGAATAATATGACAGCTTGCATAGCTGACTTTGGCCTTGCTCTGAAGTTTGAGGCTGGAAAGTCTGCGGGAGACACGCATGGACAGGTACAATTTTCAGTGGAAAGTACATTTATTTACTACTCTTCCCCCTTTCCTGCCTTTTCCCTTAGAGCACCTATAGGTGGCACTGTTGCAAAAATCTAGCATCAGGGACACATAAATGTTCCCGCACATTTTCAGCTAAAACACAATTATGAAATCATGTCATTTAAACAGATTTGCCGATCTGTTTTTGTTTGTTGTTGATCTGTAAACTAAATAAACAACTCCCTCAGCAACAAGCATCACTTTTCCGCCGGCTCTGCCCGTTCACCAGCTGGGTCGTGACTTCTCCAATTTGTTCTCCGCAGGTGGGAACGCGGCGCTACATGGCCCCCGAGGTCCTGGAGGGCGCCATCAACTTCCAGCGCGACTCCTTCCTGCGCATCGACATGTACGCGTTTGGCCTCGTGCTCTGGGAGCTGGCGTCGCGGTGCACAGCCGCCGACGGTGAGCCCGACTGCATCCACAATAAAGACACTGTTCTCCCCGTGTGTGCCGCGTTGCTCCGGGTTTCACATTTGGCCGTGTGATTCTCTTGAACAGGCCCCGTGGATGAGTACATGCTCCCGTTCGAGGAGGAGGCCGGTCAGCATCCTTCTCTGGAGGACATGCAGGAGGTGGTCGTGCATAAGAAGCTGCGGCCCATCCTGAGGGACTGCTGGCAGAAACACGCAGTGAGCCCCGGTTGTTGAACTTTTGAGCGTCTTAAAATGTAGCATAAAACCTGAAATGTGATTTCTACGATCATAGGATGTTATTGAGTATAAGTTTAAATCTGAGGAAATGAATCAAACATGGTCAGATTTTCCATGAATCAGGAAGGATGGCATTAGATTTCTTTTGGTTTTTAGCGTCTCTGGACAACATTATGTCTTTAAAAGCCCAAACCAGAGCAAAGGATAAATCCATCCCAGACGCTCTGATTGGCCATAACACTGATCCGCTTCCCCCCCTCAGGGTCTGGCCATGCTCTGCGAAACCATCGAGGACTGCTGGGACCACGAGGCCGAGGCCCGCCTGTCCGCCGGCTGCGTCGAGGAGCGCATCGGCCAAATGCAGCGCCAAGCCCCCCCCATCGGCCCCGAGGAGATCGTCACCGTCGTCACGATGGTGACCAACGTGGACCTCCCGCCCAAGGAGTCCAGCTTGTGATCGGCCAATCAGACGCAACGACGAACGCCCTCGCAGGAAACACGGATCAACAAGAGGGGATGGACAGCCGACCCTGGTTGGTTGGCGTAGTGGGTTATTTTCCTCACTTTCTTCCATTGTTTTTTTTTTTTTTTTTGTTGTTCCTTTTAAGTGCGGGCCGCTACTCGCGTTCAGGAAACACCCTGCGCCCACCTCACCACATCGGTTTATATCCACCTCATTTTGATATGTGTGCCTAAGGATTTTAACATTTTAACCGTCAAAGCTCTCTTCACGCCGAGCGAAAAAAACGATTCAGGTTATTAACGATGACGGACGCAGTCACCGGGTGACAGAGCCGACATGCTGGGACGACGACGCTCAACACTTTTACCATGTCTTGTTTTTTATATACACACGCATACATAGGAGGGCGACCTGTTCCGGTTCGGTTTTCTAAGGAGAGAGAGAGAGAGAGAGAAAGAAAGAGAGAGAGAGAAGAGGATCTTGCGGAGGAATTTCACGGAACTCTCAGTGCATTTTAGTGTAAAAAAGAAAAAGAAGAAAAAAAAAAGACCCGGCTCTCGATACTTTTGCTGTTTTCTTGTGTGCGTTTTTTTTTTTTGAAGAGACGATAATCGTTCTGCCAATAAGCAACAGCTTCTGAATGTTTATAGTGTAATGCTGCTGTACATAGTGTATTATGGACCCAGACAACTTGGTAATCAAGCTTATTTTAAAGGGGCATGGGCGAGGGGAGGGTGGGGGGGGGGGGGGGTCCATTTTCAAGCATTACAACGGTTTAAGATAAAAAAAAGAAAACCATAAACCTCCTTCAACCAGGTATACCTCAGTTCAGATGGACACAGTTTAAATTAGTCCCTCTCCCTCTGTTCACAAGTCAAAGCTCACACTTCTCAACAACCTCGGGCTCCTCGTGACAAACAATCTGCTGCCGGCCATGACACGAGCGGGCAAAGCCTCGTGTGACACGGCGGCTGATACACACCGTGAAAAAAAAACAATAACATTAAGTGTCGCTCCCTTTCTCCTCCCCTTTCTCCGTCTCCTGTTTTGTAGTCGTTGCTCCACTCTGATTTGTGACTGAATGGTAACTTTCTCCCCCTGTTGTTTTAATTCTCTCTGAGATTTTTTTATTCTGCTGATGGGAAGGAAGAACAAAAAAAACGCCGCCCCCCCCCCCATGATGAAGTTGTCCTTTTTAAAGTGATTTTTTTTTTCTCTCTCTCTTCAGTTTTGTTGGGTTTGCTGTGTCAACTGTCGATGGAGTAATGATATCTTTCGCTGACGAGCCGAATCTGGCCATGAGATCCTAATATACAGAATATGTGTTTGTATCTCACCTCTCACGTTTGGTATCCGTACCAAATCCGAGGGTGTGGAACGCTTCAAGACTCTTGGAGCTTATTCTTATTTTTCTTTTCATTTTGTGAAATCACTCGTGTGTGTGATCTGATTCTCTTTAGAAAAAAAACAAAACACAACGCTGATTAAATAACAAAAGAAATCGTACATTTTGGAAAGGTATTAGATTTTAAGTTCAGTTTTGAGGAAGTGTCCGGGCCCCTACTTTGGAATTGTACCTGTATTTAGCTGAGCCAGCTTGCTTTTATTGATTTGATTGCACACATCTGTTTTTTGAAACACTATCAGGAGTTTCTGCTCTCTTTTTGATACACCTCAGGAATCTTTGCTACTCGCCCCCCACCTCCTCACACCCTCCGCCTCTCCCTCCTCATCCTCACCCTCGGGCTGGAGTTCTTCCTCCCTCGCTGATTCTTACTGCTGTCACCTCCTCGCCTCGTCTCTCCTCGTTAAGGTTTAGCCGTGTTGTGTCCTTGTCGACCCCAAACATCTGGTCCGGACTTCACCCTGAGAACTAGATAATTTCACAAGTGTGTTTCCACTTTTTGATTTTGCAAACTTGACCCCACGCAGCCTAAGTTGTTGCTCCGTGCTTCAGCCATCCTCATAAGCAAGCCAAATAAGGTCTTTCTCTGACTCTGGATCCAACCAGTCTTTCTACTGCTTTCAGTGTTAACACCAACCTTTCTTCAGATTTCATCTCCTGTTTTCTTTTGAACTAGACAGACGGGTGGTGGGACATCGGGGTCCTGAAGCTCCTGAGAAACAACCGTGTCTGAAATCACTCGCTATATAGTCTGAATGTTTCGTGATCCTTTTATTACCCTATGTATTGGACTGATTGTATACCACAGTGCATCGTGGAAATTATAGCACAGTCGACCGCCATTAACCGAGCTAAATAGACCATCATGTATTGAGCTTTTTTATGAATTAAAGTGAAACGACAGACAGACGAGCGGAAAGCGAAAACAGAAATGTGACTTCTGGGACTAAAAAGGACGTCACTCAACAGAAGCAGTGACAAATGGAGAGGCGTTTGATTGAAATACCTGAAGGTTGGAGCAGATGCTGAATGTGTTCTTATTATTTATGCAGGAAAATGGGCCGAGTATGTTCTGACCGCACGTTTTTATTGTTAGACGACAATGACGCACTGGAAAACGAGTGGTGTCCGAAGGTGTTCACGCGGAGGAGTGGTTTCGGACACAACCTTGAATCTCACGTGTTTCCTCGCATTTCGACACACGAGCTGCTTTAGTTTCACGAAATACAAAATGTGCTTAAAACAACAACAACTGCTAGTTAGGTTCAGTTTTATGTTCCTCACACAGGGCTGACGTTAATGTGTCCGTTCTCCTGCTGACACTAACCAAAATCGCACGGCTATAAACCGCAGTCAGACGAGGAACCTCTCCTTCTCTCTCTCATCCTGGTGCCATTTCTATGTATCCATATTAGTTACTCTTGTAGATGTCAGGCAAAACGGATTGTATCTTGTCATTGTTGTGAAGGTAGCAATGACATGTTTGAGTCTTTATTTTCCTCCGAGGGACATTGAACACTGGTGCCGGCAGACCTGCAGTCTCTCCTCAAGTTCTGGGGCGGTTTCGCAGCATCGCTGTTTAAAATCAAGCGTGGTCCTTTTTTGTTTAGGTCGAGTGAAACATCTTTCTATCAAATCTTTTTTTTTTTTTTTAGGACAGTATTTATTCTGCTTCCTCTGTATGCACGTGTTTTCATTGAGGAAATCCAGAGCAAAGTTAAACAGTAAAAGATGTAATTGATTAACGATCAATTGGACAATTTCTAAGCTATATTAGTTTAGCACTTACCTATTCCCCATCTATCCTGTGATACCTGCTTTATTTATGTCAGTTTCAACTTCAAAAACTTAACTATTCATTTGAAAGGTTGCCCTGACTAATAACAAATTCAGGAAATGGAGGAAGAAAAATCAATAATCATAAGTTTTGTTCTGTGAGAGGGTGTTGGACTCCTGCCTCACCTCTTCAGTGACGGTTTGTTCCATGAGCTTGAGACTATTGCAACAACACAGCAAACCTGAAGGAAGTCAAAGCCATCGCCTTCTTATTTCCTTATTGTAGCACAAAACGATAGTTGCATCGATATTGCTTCCTTTTGCTGCGGCTGTTCTTTCGACTCCCCCGCGTCTCCAGAACAGCCGTGGGAGGTCCGCGTTGAGGCATGAAGAGTTAGGGACGAACCCCAGCAGCCCTTCAAAAAGTACTACCTCACTCACAGGGATTTCTTTGGGGGTAGTAGGCAAGTGTGGCAAAACAAAAAAGGAAACAATTACCAGTTTCCTCCAATGGAAAAGAGATACACAATTTCCTGAATCGGGATAAAGTCTCAGTTTCTCTTAAGTTTGAGACTGACGAAGCAAATTACCATTCAAATGAATTTTCTGGATTTTTACTAATATGTATTATCTTCTGTGAAAGATTTACAAAAAAGCTCTTATACCCAAGCTTCCTGAACAAGACAGATTGCCACTGTATTTTGAAAAGAATTCTTCATATTTTGAAAGTTTCCTGGCTGAATATTCAATCAATGAATCAAATGTTATTAATAAGAGGAAACATTCTCCCAATTCCAAGTCAGCAAAACCAGCACACGAATGTCCAAGCTAGTATTTGAACTTTAAAAAGTTGCATAATGTTGCTAAAAGGAGAATTGCAATGTAGTACTATTGCAATATTAAGAGTATAACTCCATTTTTCCTCCCAAACTTTATGTCCTCACCAGTATTTTAACAACCACGTGGATATTTCTTTTAAACAGCCGCCAGATGTTCGGTCGGTCACCTGCCAAAGTGGCTGATGGGTGTTGTCAAAGCTGTCAGCCACAGCTAAACAAACAAACAAACAAACAACAAACAAAGCGTGCCAGCATTTGGTTGGCAGTCCCATCCCAGAACGGTGGAAGATGTTGATTTCAGTTCGACAGCTTGAGTTTAAACTGCGCCTGAGAAACCGACCCAAACCGACAAAATACCATTCAGGGATTCAGTACTATGCTTTTCTAAGTTCTAGTGAGTTATATGCAACCAGTGCCGCAAACTACCCTACTCCTCTGTAGGATCAGCTGCAGGAGTGACTTTCAATACACACAACACACACAACACACACACACACACAAATAACTTGTAGCATTTTAATTTGTTTCTTTCTTTTTTAAATCCGTGACCTTGCATATTGATATATTGTATTTATTTTTTAATTTACAGGCCTGAGGTTTTGGGGATCAGAGCTCAGGTGCAACTCAGAATAATGTTGCAAGAGTTGGCACGTTTTACGGTTGTCGTTGTTGCTGTTGTTGTTGTCGGGAGGGGGGTGGGTTTGGGGGGGGTTTCGGTTGTTATTCAGGAAAAACTTCATTAATTCTAAAAAAGAAAAAAAGAATATAAACTGTAACATGCATCTTTCTATTCAGTCTACGGACAAAATCGACCGAGAATGAATGTTCTTCAGCCTCCTGGATTCCAGTATTGTGTGTACTTTGATGGATTGAGCCCGGCCCTGTGTAACTTTTAGAGGGCTTTGCGTCTGGCTGGTTTCGTGTGGTTGTGCCCCGTCGCCGTAGAAAAATACCCTGAGTAAAACCGGCGCACGAGATCCATTCACGCACCTTTAATCCGGTCACAGGACGAGCTTCATCTCCTCGGTTCCCCTCAGGACGTCACTATCCTCACAAACCTGCTGTCTCCACTCAATATCGCACCTGAACTTTGTTGTCAAACGGTGGATGAATGGATTTCTCTGCGCGCGGGCTTTTGTGTCTTTTTCTATCCCGACCTCCTCCAGCCCAGCACCTCACGTTGCTGTGCATATAAACTACCAGTGAAACATTTGTGTCTTGTTGCCCCCACTATTTTAAGCAGTCTAGGATCTGTACAGACATGAGAACATAAATACCTGTATCAACTATATACTCTTGAGCTGAATCTTTATAAGTGCGTGTTGAACTTCAGTGTTTCCTCTGCATTCATGTATACTTTTATCTTGTGTTTTTTTGACTCGGCAGCGGGGGGTCTGGCCCGGCTGCATGATAAATGTCCGTCACTATGCGAAAAAATAACTTTTAAGTTGAGCTCTGTGTAAGCTGAAAGCTAGAGGCTCATTGGTGTTGGAAAGAAACAAAGAAAGAAAGCACTTAAGGATTCATCAGCAGAAAATAAATGTATTGAATGATAAGCCTCAGGAGTTCCGTGAGGAACCGATTCGGGTCCCCCTATTGGTTATATTTTGACGAACCCCAGAAGCTCTCGAAGAGAGCAGTTGCAATACTCCATATGTGATAGTACAATCATCCACTACAGGTATTTCATTCCAGCATCTCAATCTCCTGCTTTTTTCCCACTCGTTGGTAAGAATTTTGGAGGAAACATTGAACTCCGGTGACCTCGCCACCAAGACTGTCTTGGCAGCAAGACGGGTCTGGTTGCCAGGCCTGAAATTTCTACAAAACAAAAAAAACACTAAAGCATTTTTGACCCCACATTACTCGAGGCGTTCAAGTTGCATCGCTGCTCCAGGATCTGCCAATGCAGCCTCTCACGGTAATGGTGTTCAAAGGGTTTCTGGTTTTCAAAGCTGGAAGAAAAAGTGATAAATCTGATCATTTATTTTGTTCAGGAAACTTCAGTGGGTTGTTTTATTAAATGATGAAAATGTCTTGTTTCTTTACTCCTCAAACTCGAGACTCTACGTTTTATGTTACTGATCAAAATGTGAAAATAGGACAAAAGAAACTGAGGCCTGGAATTTCAAAACTGAAAAATTGACATAAAGAATCCCTCTTCGTGTTCTTGAGCAAGAGTTGAGGCTTTACCAGCGCCAGGGTTTCTCACCCTGACCTCTGACCTTGTGGCCTCCCAGTGAAGGGACGAGGGAGGTTCAGAGAAAAGGGAAATTCCCTTTGCCAAGTATTATAGTAGAAGGAAAACATTCAGAAACCCCTGGACTCATTATCACAGAGGAGACAGAATTGATCCTTGATCAGCGCTGTGACTCCCGGCTCATGTCTGCCGGCCATGGTTTTTATCAGCTGAAGAGATCCATGTGATGTAAATAAATGTGTTTTTAGATTGTGAATGTTGATGCCTTTCTTTTTTTCACTGACTTGAACACATTGTCTGACTCGTACTTGTGTTTATTGGCAACTGCAGCTAAGAAGCTTTTGATTTGACAGTTTTCTTTGGACTTTATTTTTACTTTTACAATAGTTCATATTTCTACAGATCAACTTCTGCAGTGATACTCTAAATCAAACTAAACTATATAATAACTTTATAATAATTCATTACACCACCCTTAGAGGATATCTCCAAAAGAAAGTAATTTGAAAATGGACCATTACGGTTATGATGAATAAAGGTTATTAAAATAAATGCAGAGTAACTACATTATCTACAAAACGAGTTCAAATTACTAAACACTTTATATTTCAATACGGTGGTAGTGCAACTTTTAATCATTTATTTTATTAGAATTTTAAAAAATTTACAGTTTGTTGACTTTCATACAAGATTTTGCTTTTAAAATAATACCATATGAAACAGAATTACAATCTAATTACTGAGACTTACGCAAATTGAATTTAAGGCTGTTTTGTCTTTTCAAACTAAAGCATGTTGAACTCTACATATTCCTATAAGAGACCTGGTGCTCTGACTGTTATTAATAGACATGTTTACTGCATATATGTACAGTATGTTCCATGTTTTCTCAGGGTTTGTCCTCCCGCTACAGAATTCCCCCACTTGATGGCAGCATTGAGCAGATAAACCCTTCCAGCCAATCGGATGCACTTGACCTACTTTCTCATCTGCAAATCAATGACTACACTTTTTATTTAGTGATAGTTTATCATTTAATACATTAAGAAAACTCCTGATATGAAACAAATGTAATGGTTGAGTAGATTACACAGTCAGTTTTAATTCCAGTGCTTGGTTCTGGCTGTCCTCATTTTCACTTCGGAACTTAATATTGATTTGATCCCAGAAAAATCCCAGAAACATAAACAGCTTGTTTCTTTATGATCTTCTTTTCCAAACATCTAACCGAACGCTGACATGGCCCACTGCTTGACCTCGGTGGGGCATTGTGGGTACTTCTGCAGAGCGTCCATGATCTGACTGTGGTCCAGCATGAGTCTCATCAGCTGGTACTCCCTCTGGGTTTTGGCCGAGGAGCCGTCGACCGGTCGGATCAACTCCAGCTGCTGCAAGTGCTCGAAGGCCTGAGGGGGATAAAGGCTGAAGTGAGCTGTTGCTTTGGGATTATATTTCTTTCTAAATCTCCTTAAATGAAGAAAAGATTTGACAAATACGGACCTTCATGATGACCGGCTGCTCAAAGTTGTACATGGAGTTTGACTTCCTCTGCAGGAACTTCTTAAACTCTGAATGAAAGGACGTAGAGTCGACAGGTCAAATAATAAGTCATACATTTTCAGCATCACAGCTAAAAAGCTTTTATTTTGTAGTTTTTACGCCCTGCATCCTCCTTTAGACAATTGGTTAATTAAACCCACACAAATGGCTCTTCTTGTCCTTGCAAGTGCTAAAAGCAGAACGTCTATTTGCCCCAAGAGCCATTTGAGTGACAAACCAAAAACCAGGCCCTTGTACCGTTGTGAATCATCTGCAGGTTGAACGGCTCTCCCTCGTACAGGTCGTTCAGGTGCTTCATGGCGATGATCAGGCACAGCTCCAAGATGGACAGACCTATAAAATAAGGGGGGGGTGGGGGGTGGGGGGGGGGGGGGGAGTATTAATAACAATGCAAACTGCCAAGTGTCACTTAAGACCCCTCTTTTCATTTGAGGGTTTTACCATGGAGCATATTGGCCTTGGCGTCGGCGAAACACAGCCTGCTGGCCTCCAGGAGGTCGGCAGGTTTGATGGCAGGTTTGGCGACGGAGACGCGACTCAGACACAACATCTGGGAGGCAAATAAAGGAATAAGAAATACAGATGTTTCGTGTAAATAAAGTGTTGACCTGCTTGCAAACAGCAGATGGTATTTACAAGGTGTGTGTTACTCTCACCAGCAACATGTGCATTGAACGGTAGTCTCTGCTGGAGTTGTAGTGTCTCTGTAAAACCTCTTCGACTGATTTGTCCTCGCACAAAACCTGCAGGAGAAAGGTGGAGTATGTAGAACAGGTCGCAGCATGTATAAACCTGTAACCTTTGATAAAACTATTCTTTAGTAAAAAGGAGGATGTGATGTTTTTAGACTTTAGAGCTAAACCCTTCCGCCATCTGTGAGTTCCTCGTTTCACCTTGATACTGTCGTTCCACTCCTGGGCAAACTTCGTGTCGGGGAAATCATCCGGCACGCTGAGCTGGGTCTGGACCCGCTCCACGTACTGAGCCAGCGTGGCGCTGCTCAGCAGGTGGATCTGACGGTGGGAAAACCGCGACTTCACCCGCTTCTCCAGCAGCTCCAGGACATCCTGAAAAGTAAAAGTAGACGATCGCAGATGTACTTCAGGGACCGTGGAGAGTCAGTCTGTGGGAAATGAGGGAATGTTCGGAGGCTCACCAGTCTGCAGGTGATGCCGACCACGCAGATGGGGGCCTGGGCGGACTGGGAAACGTCAAGCAGGTTGTAGAGCAGGGTCTGGTTCTTGTGGTGGGCGAACAAGTCGAACTCATCCAGGATGAAGAGCACCGGGCGGCTGCTGCTGCGATCACCTGGACGACATTGGCAAAAAAACCTACCTTTCATCATGAGCTGACACAATAAATAATACTTTAAATGTCTGTAATTCAGATTAAAACAACACCTTTCTTTAGTGCCTCCAGCAGGAAACCCAGATTTTCTGCAAAACTCCCCTGAAAAGAAGCAGCAATGTGTTTTTGTGGCATTTTTAATTGTTAATATCAATGAGAAAATCACTGAACAAACAAAAACTCTTTATTACTTACAAACACTTTATCTCCGACGACGTTTTCTAGGTGGAGCTGCCGTGTTATTTCTTTAAGTGCTATTCTGTCGTCGGTCTGCAGGAGACCTACCGAGAAAAAGATCAGATCATATATACATGCATATTTTGGAGCCGTTGAATTGTGACTAAATAGAATGAGGTGTGGTGAGGAGCCTGTACCGTTGAGATGAACCTGTAGCAGGCTCGTCTGTGCTTCTTTGTCCTCCAGCAGGTCTCTCAACACACACCTGAGCAGCTGCAGACCCACAACACACAAACAGGGATGCCGTCAGACATAACCGCTGCCCTGGGATTTGAACAACTTTCAAAAACAATTCATCATCCTATTTCAGGCCGTCTAGCGAGGCTCACCATCGTTTTCCCTGCTCCCCTGGGGCCGACGATTAGCACCGAGTTACTCTCCCCGTGGATGGCCGTGCGCTTCAGCAGCTCCAGGAGGTGCCTGAAGAGAAGACACACGTTTTTTTGACTACAATTCCCATGATGCTCCTCCACTTGCAATATATGCATTAGTAATTAAACTACCTGCTTTATCTAATGCACTAGCTGTTAAATCCTCAGTGTTCGGAGGTGGATTTCACTCCCTGAGCAACACCCCAGATGCTCGTGTTGTGAAGGAGTCGTCTGGGAGCTTTTCCAACCAGCAAACTGGGACAGTGCTGTCAGCCAGGTAAGACTGAACTGGGTCACTGAGCTCCACGTCCTCTGTTTTTTATTTTTATATATAGATGACACTTCTACTACAGTTTCTATTTTAGCATTCAAGAGGTTTTCTTTGATTCTGTGATGAACCTTCTCAGCGACACCACTCCTTTGAATGGACAAAATATTTATCAGCAGCTGGTTTAATAATCAACAAATTGTAATTTTTAGAAAAAGTGCCAAAAAGTCCAGTTTCCTGCTCGTGGGGATTTAAAGGAATAAGAAGCTTTGAAGGAACACGTTAGTTTTCAGACGTAAATAAACGTACCTGTGTTGAGCTTCTACTCCCTCCGGCTTGTCAGGGAGCCGCTGATGGCAGAGCCGCTCCCTTAACATCTTCTGAACCTGTAAATTAAGCGGTGTTAAGTCATCACAGTGGCACATGATCAAGGTATTACTGCGTGGTAGAACTTGAGTGTGGGAATAACTTTAAACAGAGGATAAATACTGGATGATACCAACCTCTGTGATGCATTCTCCCACTGGCAGATGAGCATCTTGCACCTTCCTCTTACTCATGATGCTGGGAACGACAAAAGTTGTTCATCGGTTTAAATACATTATGTAAAGAATATCTCAAAGTAACTTTCCAGGTCATTGTTTGACCTTCTGTCTCTTGCAAGTAAGATATAATCCTTAATATTATATCAGATGGAGGAACTGCACCTAAATCCCATTTAAATGCTCTGACCCAGTGGTTGCAACAGCGTCGGCTCCTCTTACAGACCATATGCAGGACGTTGACACATTTCCACCGAACTCCCTTTCAGTATTCGTCAAATCAATATATAATCACGTTTTTGCACCTAAGCGTCAAAGCTGTGCCACAAATTCATGCCTGTCACTAATAAGAACAAAATACCGTTCAATTCGGCACATGAGTAACGCAGCAATATACATTAGTTTGAATGACATTTCCCTTTAAATAACTGTCTGATGCGGCACACGTTTTGCTCATAATACAGTTGGACTCAACACTCAAGTCGAACTCCTGTAGCCTAAGCAGATGCTATTCATGCCGAATTATCAAGCACAGAGTTATCATTTAGAAGCAATCGCGTTTCGTACTCAGCACTGAATCAGTGTTTAACAGAGTGAAAAGAGAATCTAATCTATTATCATTTCTGAATGGAGTTTGGTATCACTTTTTCACGATGTCGTCCGGACGGTGCAGAAGCACATTAGTAGAAATCACTCAGATCATGCGGTTACGTTAACGTTCAACAACGTGAACACAACAAAATAATGAAGACACAAACTTAAAGAATACAGTAGCTTACGTACTGAGAAATCTGAGTCTTCGCGGGAATTCTGCTTTGCCAAAGATGACGACTTCCTGTGTTGAATAATCTACGCGCGCTGATTGGCTGAGGGGCGGAATGGAGAATAAAACAGGAAGAAGCTATATTTTTAACTTGCCTTTAAAAAAAATCCTTAAATATGACATTTGCTTGTGTCCTTTATTTAGAAATCTTCATCTAACAAGTAGCCTAAGCCTCATTGTTTGATTAGAAATTAGCTGCAAATACAGGAAGTAAATAATTTCAGCTACAGTTAAATGTAAAGTTCTGCGCAGAATGTAAATAGTAATCATTCACCTTTCATAGTTTTAAATTGTGTTTAAATGTCTACTTACTATCTTTTTCTGGAGCTTTCAACATCAACTCATAGTCTTCTTCAGCTTGTGGCTTTTAAAATAACAATAGTGTGGCCTATTGGTCATTAAAAACACATCAGAATTATATTAAATGAATGTGTCCCACACTGTGAACTTGTAAGGCATCAGAAGCCAAGTCTGGAAACTACTGGCTTATTCTCTAACAATAGGTTTTTAAAGCATGTTAAATCATCCAGTATCTAAAATCCAAAAATATAAAAGTAACTTTTAAGTAATGCTGTCAAATATATGTAGTAAAGTAGAAAATCTCTGAAATGTGCACCAACAGCAGCATGGAATGAGACAGACACACACACACAATAATTTGTCTCCCAACAAGTAGGCCTACATTATAATTGTCCAATTAATTAACACACACCATTTAAATAATTTAATTGTTGTCAATGTTTATTGTTCAATTGTCCATCACCATGCAAACTACATTATTTTGTTTGTATTACAGGATTTATATTCCATCTCCAACCTCTTTTGCTTTCTTTGGGCAAACAAAATCCAATCAGGACTCAATCAATGAAAATAAGAACAACAATTGTAGGAAATATCTATGTCATTGTGACTTAATGTGGAGATGTGATGCATAGCATTAAAAATAGCTCCTCTAATGGTGGTAATTATGCATAATTAGGAATAAGATGTATTAAATATCCAAAAGGCCATAACTGCCACCACCGCCAAGGTTTTTGGTAAAATTAGGAGGCATGTTTCATCTGAATGGCTCGCGGCTCGCCTGCAGATCAACATCTCTTACTCTCCCACAATGATGATGAAGCTCTGGAGATACTTAAACGCCTCCCGTGGCTTTTGGTTGACTGATGAAAAAAGCACAATAAAACACCAGATATCTCGCAAATCGTCTCCCAGTCTGCGCTCCTGCTCGGCCTGTCCCATTATTCTGAAATACGACTCTCCGCTAGCACATTCGGCTCCGTGTTTGCCCTTAAAAATACATGAAGCGACCCTTTTTACAGCAGCCATACACAGGATTAATTGAACATCTCCTCAGGTTTGACCTTCACACAGAAATTCAGGCATTTGCACAGTAAGTTGCATCTTCTTTTCACTCCACCTCACTTAATTCATGAGTTTCATTTATTTATTTACTTCCTTTTAAGGAAATTAAATTGCTTTGCAACTGTTTTATTATTTTCAGATTGTCATACATGTAAACACAGATCATAGATAAGCTGAATTATCTGGGAAATAATTAAAAAACAGCAGTTGCTTGCTCAAGGGCCTCTGACTGAGAATTCCTTGGTTGTAATTTGGATATCATTGGTTTGTTTGTTTCTCTATCTCCTATAATATGATTATAATATTCCTGTAAAAAGAAAGTAGGTGGTTTTTTTTTTGAGAATCTGTTCATTGGCTTTAATTATTTTAGCGTGATGGTCGATGAAAGACTTGAGGTGTTACAGCCGGTGATAAAAGTTGTCAAACCTTCCAGTTAAAGTAATTAATTATCAACATTACAACAATTTACGTTAATAGTTTAATCATCTTGTTAACACATTGTGCCTCATTAAACGTGACACAATACCTCCAAGCTATTAGCAAAATATCCCCTGCTCATGCGATTATTATATTAATCAGTTTTATCACAATAATTAGGGGATGTTATTTAAAGCTCTACGTGTGAAAATTCAATTTGAATACTACCTTGTCCCGAGAAATTATGTGTCTGTTTAATAAGGAGGTTTATGTGTTTGAAGAATCACTTTGGTGGATGTGTATCTAAAAATCATACTGCTGGTATGTGTCCGTATAATATACATATTTCATTGCAGACAGAATTATTACTTGAGTAAAGTGGAGTGGCCCAGGATGATTGCAGGAGAACCTGTAACTGGCTTTGTGCATTATGCATGAGTTATTGAAATAAACTTATACATGTTCATGCATACTGTAATAATAATACAATAAGACAGTTATAGTTGAATATTTACATTATGTGAGAGGGTTTAAATGAGTTTAATCTCTTCCAGGGTTTCAGTTATTGAAATCCAATTAATCCAGTCTTGTTTAAAGGTTCAGTGTGTAGAATGTAGTGACATCTAGTGGTGAAGTTGCATGTTGCATGTTGCAGCTGAATACCCCTCAACTCAGCCTCCCCTTCCAAAAAACATAAAAACTGAAAAGGTGTTTAGTTTTTCCAGTCGGGTTTTTGTAAAAAAAAACATGGAGGCCCCGATAGAGAGGACTTGCTACCAATGTAAATATAAAGAACACATTGTAGGGTGAGGAAAACAATTTATAAGATCAGTGCAAACATCATGAGGATTATGTTATATTCAATTTCTCCCAATAGATCGCTTTCACCTAAAGAGCTTTAAGAGTTCTTGCAGAAAATAAACAAAGATCGAATGTGCTTCACGTGTTTATACTATTGTTTCGAGTACTTTAACTGTACGAAGTACGAAGTACTTTTGGCAGACAGTACTTTCTCTGACGGTACATGTTCATGTGGGGGGGCTGCGCAGGGTTCATGTGTCACCGAGCCCCTGGATGAAAAACGTGCATCACCTCGCACCCATCTGCGGGCTTGCTCCTGCCCGGGCGCATGCGCAGTGCGGCTCTCCATCATTCCCAATCTCCCAGTGTAGGAGAACCAGCGGAGGCAGGAGAACTAATGGGTAGGCTTCTTCTTCTTGTTCTTTCTCCCCGGGCTCACAAACAACACCGTCGCTCGCTTGCCGCACGGCTCCAGCAGCGGGACGCGCTCGCCGGCACGCCCGGGTAAGGACGCACGGCTCCCGGGTTGATTTGACGCAGACAGAAACGTTAGTGCCTGAAAAGCGTCTCTCGCTTCTGCCTCTTCTTCTTCTTCGCTCCCCCCCACCCCCTCTCTCCCTCTCTCACCCTCTCTCTCGCTCCCTGCGAACGCAACGGGTTTGCACGGGCTACTGCTAGCTAGCATGCTAAGCTAACCCGTGCTAACTCGGCCCTGGCCCTGGCCCCTTTGGCTCCAACCCCCTGCGCGGGGCCTGGTCGCTTTTCACTTCGACAATTCGAGCACGGAACGGGGACCGCGGGCCCCTCGACGAGCGCGGCCCCTGCTGCGGTTCGCCAATCAAACGCCAAAATGTCGCTAGCGTAGCCGAGCTCTCCCCCACCTATTCATTATCGTTACAACAAGCTAGCTAGCAGGCTAACGGGAGCTAGACAGCTGACGCTTGGCATGCTAACCCCCAGCTATTTCGGATGCTGTGTCCAATGCATCAAAAAGCCCAGTCAGACAGGACCCATGTCGCTTGTTGACACGGTCCGTTTCCCACACGGAGGCCCGCAGGCGAGGGGGCTCGGGCTGCACGTCTCGCCCGGTGATCCAGCGAACAGCCCCGTGCTCCACACGGTTGTTGCCAAAGCCCTAATAAAGCAATACTTGGCACAGTTGATGGGCTGCCTTGGCTAATGGTCACCAAGCTAATTAGCCCATCTACCAACGCTCAGGCACCTATGGTCGATCTGGTTGTGTGCACAGTAGCTGGTTGGCGTGCTCTCCAGCTTTGGTGGGGGGGGGAAGTCGTGTCCTGTGGCATCTTGCTCGCCAACTTGTACGGCTGTCAACTTTGAAGGCTGCTGCAGGACATTAGGGCTAATTTACCCTTTAAGCTAGCCCAGGCTGTAGCATAGGGTTACAGCAATATGGGAAGGCTAGGTTGAGAACCAGTGGCTTTAATGGAGCTAGTTGCAGAAAGAGCAATAGTACATACCTTGAGTGTTTTGCTTTATTGCAGTTTTCAGTGTATTCCCCTTTTTTGATCATGCTCCACAGACCGTACATGCCCTGTGCAGGCATTGCTACCTGCACTTAATCCCTGCTTTATATGACAGCAAATGACAGACCCTCCTCACAAAGCACTTAATGCATTGCCAAGGGTCTGATCACAGGTATACAGCTCTAAACGCAGATTCAAATGCATAAGAATGCACCAGGATTCGTGGTCAGAATTGGTTCAGGGACAGTTGTGGATATGAACTTCTCACTTTGTGCATCATACATGAAAACAGATCCCAAACACTGTCTGTATTCAAGGTGACGATAACAGCTTTACTTTATCTGTGTGGCTGACACACATTTACATTTGACTGTTTAATGGCAGATCTAAATGCACCTGAGAATCTGATTCCTGGTGTCACCTGCCTCAGGCTTTATATGGATACACATAATGTTTGCTGTGCTTAGAATTGACCAGACATTAGATCACATTAAGACTTGGACTGTTCTGATGCACGTTCGGGTTCAGCACGTTTTTCTTGTCTATTAACGTGTGGGCTGAGATTAAGTTCCATTGATTTGTGCAGGCCTGACAAATATTATCCTCTCACTGTTATTGTTTTTAATCAACATTGTCTATTTGACACTGTAAAGAATCAAGGCTCAGCGTCGGTACAGGGCTAGGTGGAGAATTTACGACAATCCAAATTGTGTTACGCCTCAGTTGTATCCCTTTTGAAGTGGCTGTTTTCTGATCTGCGTCACGAGCCGGTGGTTCAAGTTTAGAAGCCACTGCAACAGCTAGTTGATAGAAGCTCAGTTTGCTGTCGTGGACGGCAAGGTGAAGTTTGGGTAAACAGACAATGTGAATACCATGCGTTCAGCTCCCATGATCCCTCCCATGAAATAGTTGCTATTTTCCTGTAAAACATGTAAAACAATATCTCTGTGTGAACCACTTTAAAAATACTAGGTCATAGGAGAACAAACTACTACTTAACCATGAGATGAAAATGCACACAAGCTACTTAGTCTGATCATATTCTTTTAATATTTGGACATAGATTTTGGATGGAACACTTTCATTTACATAAGCTGCCATCCTTAATGGACCCCAAACTCAGTTACTCAAGAACCTTTGGCTGTGTCTCCCACTTGCCATTTTGATGTGATTTCTTTTTTGTTTTGTTTTTTTATCCTCCCCCCCCCTTGCTTAGACTGCATTGCTGTAACTCTCCAGTGCCTGTATTTCTGACGTTTTGTGCATTATCTTTCTTTACTGCTAGTCCTTTGCCTCTCACGCACTGCTTGTATGAAGTTTGCAGCTGGATTGTGTTGCTTTACCCCAACACATGTGCCAGAAACAGTTTCTTCTCTTCCAAAATATGTGTGTAGCAGTGCTGCATATTTTTCCTCTTTCTTGATTGTTTCAATTTTCAACTTTCACCTTATCAAATAAATCAGATTTACCTTCGCATGCCCCGAAAAATATATGAAGCTCACTCCGTTTTTGTAGTCATGTCTCAGATTCACAGACATCAGAGACTGCAGTGACGTTTCCACATTTCTCTCCTTTGTAATTTATGAAGTCACTTCTCCTTTACATCGATTGTGATGAGGGGCAGAATTAGTGCAGCAGGGTGGATTATATTCACGATGCATTTCTGATCTATTTCCGTTTCTTGTTTTTTTCCCTTATTGATGAAGCTGATCTGGTACAGTTGCTGATGTGATATTATCATAGTACAACCATTGCGTCTATCACAGGTATCTGGCTTTTGCGTCAAAACACTACAGAAGGACTTAATTGGTGTTTTTCTGCACAATAATTGTTATAATAATTTTAGCACTGATTGCTCAGTCTCCCCAAATTCCTGTTGGCTAGATAAATCCTTAAATAAGATTTTTTTTCTTGTAGAGTTAGTAATTTAGATGATCTGTTGCTTTCCCTTTGAGGATAATTGGATCATAGCCTCCTATAAATATTCAAATGTTTATAGTTTTCAACCTGCTCTTTGCTACAAAAGCACTGCTCTATGTAACTGCAGAATAATCTGCAGCGGAGCTCTGCATGTAACTTGTTTATTTCTGCGTCACACATTTTACAAGAACAGGATGTCGGTCAATCAAGTTCCATATTTCTGCCATAAAAGAAATCAGCATTATAAGGATAACAGATAATTTGCATGACATTCAATGTCCTCTGTGCCAATGAGGCTGACATCAGTTTCTGAAATGTATGAACACGACAGAAATGTGTACAAGCCATAGATACAGCACCCAGTGGCTTTTTTTGTATTGAGATCAGTTTTATTGATATTAACCTTAAAGAACACACATGGATTTCATTTGAAGAAAGACCTTCCGCATGCCGTTTTGATTTGTGGTTCAGTGTTGGAGTTCATGCATCGTTGGCACCCGTGTACATGCATTTATCATATGTGATCAGGCCATTTTGGGCTTTAATAGTATTTCTCATTCACTTTGAAGTATGGAACAATGGTGGTTTGCACATTTGTTGACATAAGATTAGGTTGTATTACAGTTTACAAATCCCAGTTCATGTGTCCTGCGTGTAGCATGTCCTTTGCCCCTCTAGCCCCAACATGTAGTTGATGGTGGTGGAGATGTACTATGACCTCAGCTATGTACATCGGTAAAGCTCTGTTGTTAGAAGGCCTTAGCTTGTCACTCTTAAAAATAAATATCCCTGTTAAATTGTTTTCGGGGCAGAAATAATTGAATTCAGTTTCCTGAGTGTTCTTTTGAATCCACAATGTCCCGAGGTTGACCACCTCTCTGCTGCTCCCTGGTCTTTTCTTGATGCTGTGAACAATGAAGGAAAAGAGGCCAAAAGAGTAATTTTCAAAAAGGAAATATCTCTCAAGAATAAAAGCTCTGAGATTAGAAAGTACTGTCAGTAATTTGCACATGGTAATTGTTGAGCTATGAGTCAGAGAATGTGCAGAAAAATGGTTCAGTTTTTACTCCTTTTATATGAGGGGGTGCTGGGTTTGACAGAGGTAAGCCCCAATGCAATTCTTCATCAAAATGTCGGTGGATCTGAATTTCATCGATATCATTATTGATCCGATCTGTCCATTGGTCTTGTTCTATCACTCCTGATCCAACCAAACCGAAAAGACAAAACACTGAAAACTACCCTTAAAGATGGAGGTGAAATATGTATCCCTGCCACGCACACCAACGCTGCACTAAGCACTTGGAAAATAACTTGTTTTTACCTCCGGAGAGAATACAACAATTGGAATTATGTTTTCTGTTACCTCTGCATTTTCCAAACGTGGAGTTGTTGGAAATGAGATTTTAACGATGAGGCCGTTGCTCTGATAGGACACTGCGTGGCTCTCCTGAGGTGATGAGGTGCCACTGTTGCCGCTGCGTATCTCCAGATAAACAGTAGACATTAAACTGCTGCTTCATTCTCACGGTGCCACGGCCTTGCCCTCCTCGCCTCTCCTTGTCTGTGGTGGTGTCGCTGGGGTTGGTCTCAGCCACTCACAGGGCAGTTATGAGTCAGCAGCAGAGAGGAGGCTTTACATGACGCTCCATCTCTCACAGACTGGATTCAGCCTGGTTTACCTGGTTTCTTTTGTAAATTTATTTAGGTTTATTTGTACATTTCCTATTCAGCCAGACTGGTATATGGATTTTTGTGGGCTGATACTCAGAGTTTTGTTCAGAAATAAAGATGGGTGCTATTTTCATTTCACTATAACGTGATATTTGAGAATCTAGTTTATTCAAATTACAATAATACGATTTCAATTGTGATTTAGGGACTAATTACCAGACAAATGTGATACTGACACTAATATGAACAATAGTAATTAACCATCAAACCTAAACCACCGAGACTCCACAGTGCTGAAGGGGTTGTAGGTTTTTAATCACACATTTTGTTACTGCACTGTGACATTCATTAACCCTGCCTTCGCTCATTTCGCCCCCTATGGGAGCTGTGCTGCAGCGGCAGAAGCCATAGAAGTAAAAAAGTAAACAACACAGTGAAAGTGAAGTTAACTACGTCTCAGTACTTCCACTTTATTATCCAGTGAATGTTGATTCAATGTTTCCACTGAATCTGACGGCTCACAGAATACAGTGAGGCAGAGAACCTTTTTTGAAGTTATATAGGATAATGTAGTTTTTTTTACTGAAACATTCAGCTATCACTTACTGGAATCATTTTTATTTAAGGTAACACAAGGTCTGGTTTCAACGTGGCACTAAAACCGGATTATGTGTCTATAATGACATTGATGAAAAAGATTGGCCAATGATACCTGATCTGTTTAATCGGTTTATTATTGGGGCATGTACCGGGCTGGTGGATCAATCTGTATCATAATACAACTGTCAGATAAGTCTCCGGAGGATGCAATACGTGATATGCATGATTGTCCCTTTTTAACAGGCCAAGTTTGGTTGTTTTTACATTTATGTATTCGAAATCTGGAAGAAAAAATCCCAAACTATTATTTCATGATCAATTAATCTGCCGTTTGGTTAATCCTTTTTCCCAACCACACAATTTTAACTGGTGAAAACATCAGGATCTCATAAGAAGTGGTTTAATATGAAATAGAAAGTGAAGCTGAAATGATAGATTGAGGTTTTGTTAGACAATGTTTTTTGTGACTTTGAATCCCTCTTTAATTTAAGATGTTTGGTATCTTTCATTGTAGTGACAACAATTTGCATTTTTTCCTTTCAGCAAGACGATGTAACTAATTGGATTTTAATGAAAACAGTAATGTCAGAAATTGAAGCGGCTTTTGTACAATTTATGTCTTTATGTTCTCAGAGCAGATTAAATTATCGATTTAGGCTCTTGCTCAGAAAATTGATGGCATTGACCATTAATTGCTCTTCTGTTCTGCCCTCACAGGAACCATGAGGATACCACTGCCCATCTGCGCTTGGGAGCCGATATGTTGAACATATTTTACATGTCCGACTGAGGGACGGATTTCTGGGCGGCAGAAGACAAATGATAAAAAAACTAGTAAAGCACAGTGCGCTCCAACTCCCCGATCCTCCCCTCTTCAGCTGGATGGCTCTGAATGACAAGAGGCAGTAATGGAAGTCCATGGGCAATTCAGCTCTGTAGCCATGAAGCAGCTCAAAGGGTAGGGTCTGCCGTGAGCTCGCTCACCCTACCCGACCACCCGCTCATCCACCACCCCATCAGAGTCCCACATTAAAGCATAATCCTGCAGCCCTACCCATCTCCTCCATCCTCCCACCACCATCGCTTTGGAAGACGAACATGACGAGCATTGCAAAGACACTGGTTGATGTCTGATTTATATACCTCTGAGGTGTTGAGCGTAAATCCAGTGGAGCAATGAATGGCGGAAAGGACTGTGAGGCAGGAGATGAGAGGCAGGCCGCCCCTGTCCAGGTCCCCATTGGCTGGCAGCGCAAGGCAGAGCGTGGCAGAGGGGTCTTATACTTAAGGTAAGAACTTCATAGATTGATCATTTCCAAAACCAAATCTTTGCAGGTTTCATTTCTGTTAAATTGTTGATATTCTTGAAATCTTTGACAAAGAAAGCCAAGTGATTTCAGTAAATACATTATTGTGCTCTCTTTATTTACAATATTATTTAACAGAAAATAATCAAATTGATGGATCTGAGAAGCCAGAACCAGAGATTGATCCACATTTTGGCAGAATAAAGGAGTTAAACCTTGTAATATCGCCTCTGTCTCATCTCTAGAGTAGCCAAAAATAGATGACTACTTTAGTACATAAATAATTGATCTGATGTATTACTACTAAACATCTGCTTTTGTTGTCGATTCCTTTAAAACCAGAGCACCAACAGGTTTGTTCACCTTCTCCACACAGATGGTTCCTCTTAATGGATCGCCTCTGCAGGGTATCAACACAAACGTGGTGTTTTTAGTGTTTCTTTGATGTAATGATGTTGCTCACTGTGAGGACTCATGGTTATAGAAAAGCATTTTTCTATTATACAATTATCCTAGAATATAATCAACTTTGGTAGGTTGCTGTTGTCACAATACGTTGTCCTGTAACAAGTGAAGTGCTGCTCACGTTTTCACAGATATGAAAATAACTTTGGCAAATTTCTCCAGCCTATCTCCCCCTTAATAAATAAATAAAGTCACTCGGTCAGAAAATCCACTCAGCTGGTGCATCAGGGACTTTGACTGAGATTGATGTGGACCTGAAGTCGTCCTTCTTGGCACATGAACACCAGCACGTGTATTTACCAGCCACAATGATCTAAAGCACTCGGCTGGTGTCAGGTTTATTTTCGGTGTTGGAAAGAATCCTGCCTACTTCTGTGACCGTAGCCTGGTACTGTCACAGCACACTTTGTATTGCTCATATTCACAACATTCTAAAATGTCCATTTGCTGCACTTGCTCGATAGAAGCAACCAATGGTACAGACTGTTCTTTCATCTGTGGCAGGTTTGAAATGTTCCACAGGAGGATTTTGTTTTAGGTCACAAAACATTTAATCTTTTAAAAAACGTTTCATTCTCATAGGGCTAAAATATAAAAGTTAATTTGACAAATATAACTATATGATTTCATGGTTGCAAGCCTTTAAAAGAAGCCCAAAGAAGTTTCTAACCCAACTAAAAAAATAGAAGGTTTTTTGTGCTCTGGAGCTACACCAGCTGAAGTTTGTCCTCGGCCTAATGCTGTTGTGTGTCTTTTTTTGTGTGTGTGCGCAGTCCCAGTGGCTCGGTGCTGTCCAGCTTTGAGCAGGTGAAGACCTACCTGCTGACAGATGGAACCTGCAAATGTGGCCTGGAGTGCCCACTCATCCTTCACAAGGTAATCAATTATTTTGTTTGGTTGATTTTCCAGCTTCCTCTCAACTTGGCTCTACAAAATATAACATAATTAATAAGGTAAAGGTGGAAGTCACAATCTGCTAATGAAATTAAAAAGCTGTCATCCAAAAATTGGAGCTAAGCAAGGTCCCCAAACAGATTAAAAACATTTTTACAACAGGTTTCTCTCTTCAGCTGTTCACATTGAAAAAATATGTGGAATAATAAAGTGCTTTAGCAGATGACGTCAAACAGGATTTTCGTTTAGTTCAGGGGATCATATGTTGGATCTGGTCCCTGCTCTTTCAGGTATTCCTGAATAGTTTGTCTTAGAGGAGAAGTAAAGGTCAGTGAAGACATAGCTTGCAGAGGTTTCAGCAATTTTTATTACAAAATTAACATTCAAAAAAATGAAAGAAATGTTCCATGAGCCTTGTAAAGATTTCAACTGGTTAACCTTGACATATTTTATTTTTCCAGCTATTTCACCATGTGTTATATTTGGCATTTATGAATGTAGGTAGTAAGGAGAGAAGGAGATAGAGGGAGGAATGAGGATAAAGATAGTCCGTGAGGAGGAATTCACGTGACTCTAGTCAAACCAAAGTGCATACAACTTCTGACGGGTTACTCTTAAAATTAGGCTTTTGTTTGTGTTGAAACAATCAATTTTAATAAAGCAAATATAAACAGTCAATCCCTAAAGATTATCCCCACTCCATTCCTCCAAATGCTCAGTTGTTGACTAAACAATTTCGAAACTTAAAATCGATCTACTGATTTAATACCTGATATTCAAAATTGAGCTCTTTGGCACCATGAAGTATCAACTCAATAACTTAACCATGCCCCCCCTCTCCTGGATCCACATCATTCCTGAAAGTCCTCAGATAATCTCCAACCACAGATAAAAGCTTACTATTATTGTTAAATTCACGATCATTTCACTTGAATAAAGAATTCAGTAAAATTGACATTTATTTAAAAGCCATACATAATTCCTCTTGTTCCTCAGGTGTTCAACTTCGACCCAGGGGCAGCTGTCAAGCAGAGGACAGCGGAAGACGTGAGAGCAGATGACGATGTCACCAAACTCTGCATTCACAAGAGGAAGCTTCTGGCCGTGGCCACCCTGCACAAGAGCATGGTGACGCACCCACCTCTGACACTGACCAGTCCAGGAAGAGGTACGAGTACCTATAAATACATTCATTACAAATCAGCTGAGCTCAATAAACAAATTCAGTTTGTCGGTGGCCCTCAGACACACAAAGTAAGACATGGTGAGGTAAGTCAGGTGGCTGGTGCTCCTATCCACAGAAACATTGTATGTGCTTCTGCAGTAAAGAAACACAGTAATCAGCCAGGTTTAGAGATTAAGAACTTTAGTGTAGTAGTCCCAGCCCTTGTAGCTACTGTAGTTAATGACTTAACTGTCCTGCCACATATTTTGTCCGATGTGTTAACTCAAATGTGCTTTGTTTTCCTCAAGGTACATCACATGTGGCTGCCGCGCATTCCACGACTCAACGAGCAATAAGGAATAAACCCCACGACGGCCTGTCCAATGCTGTTGGCCCTGACTGCAAGAGTCATTTCAAGATGATGATGGCAGCAGGACAACAGCAGCACAGGCTGTATTCACCCCAGGAGATGAGTGGAGCCCAGCACCCGGAGCTCTACTCTGGGTACAACAGGCCACAGAGGCTGGGCAGTGGGGAGCCATGCCCCAAATCCCCATACAGGGCTGGGTACGGAGGCATGTTGAGCCCACCTCCCTCCAGTGCAAAGCTATATGGAGATGGGTCACAGTCTCCAAGTGCGGACACTCTGGGCAGCCCTGAGGGCTTTCCAAGGAACAATCCTTGTGGTTTTCCAGGAGCTGGCAGTCCCGGCTCAACTTCCATCCATGTGATGCTCCATGGCTCCCCTGCGAGCCAGCCATCCTGCGCCATGACAGGGAGGACTAGCACGCCCCTCTCCCCAACAGCCACTGCCAAAAGCCCTGTCATGAACATGAACGTGCCACGGGGCAACTTCCCCCCGGGTATGGATATGTCCCGAGTGGCTTTTCACCATAAAACACAGCCGTCTGTGCATACAGTGCCACCCACCCCATCCATACCAACCTCCTGTTCCCTTCAGAAAAGGCAGTTGACTTCCGAAAAAGACCCCTTGGGCATCTTAGACCCTATCCCCAGGAAACAAGTCAACCAGCCTCCAACCAACGCCCAAAACCCTTCAAACTTCCAGCCTAACATCCACTCTCAGGTACCAATGATGAATGTAAACATACCCCCTCCTACCATTGTTCCCTTGCCAAGCAACTTACCTTTACCAACAGCAAAGCCTGGGCCTGTGGGGCATGGTGGCCATGGTCAGAGGACTCAACAGGGTGGTCAAGCTTCTTCCATATCCCCCTCCCCTGTCACTTCCCCTGTCCACATGACTGGGCCTGCCATTGCGAGAATGGAGGCCTCCCCTCATCGCTCACGCTCATCCTCCACCTCATCTGATCATGGAAACTTTGCAATGCCCTCTGGGCACCAGGCCCCATGTGGCCCCATGAAGGTCCCTCCTCGTTCCCCCAGGTCCGCTATGGGATCTCCCAGACCGGCCATGCCCTCCAGCCCCTCCACCAACAAAACAGACTCACTCCACCAGTACAAAGACTCCCAGCTGTTGCCTGGGATGGTAAACTCTATTGGATCCCAGCAGCATGGTAACCCCATGTATTCACCCACCTCTTCCTCCTCATCATCCTCCTCTCTGGCAACCCCTAGCGCTTCCCAGAAGGGCCACCCAGGTCTCCTGGGGATGCCCCTCAACCAGCTCCTCAACCCACAGAACGCCACTTCCTTCCCCGCCAGCAGTCTCTTGTCAGCTGCAGCCAAAGCACAGCTAGCAAATCAAAACAAACTCAGCGCTACTGGCAACAGCACTACTGGCATGGCTGGTGGTGGAGTTGGTATCGGAGGCATGGGGGTGGTTGGTGGAGGGAGCGGTGGGCACCCTGGCTCTCTAACCGGCCCTCGAGGCATGGAGGGACACAGCACTTTAAATCCCATGCTCCCGCCAAACTCCGCCATGCTGCTCAATTCTCCTGAGGGCCAGAGTGGTCGGGCAGCTCTCAGAGACAAACTCATGGCCCAACAGAGGGACCCCATGCGCAAACGGAGGCAGTCGTCCGGTGGTGCTGCTGTAAACCACGAGAACAGTAACAACATGGTCTACAACATGCTTAACAAATCAGGCATGGGTGGACCCCATATGCCAGGAACCAGTGCAACTGAGCAGCTGCGAAAAGTGGGCAGACTTGGGAACCTTCCCCCAAACGCCTCCATGGCCCAGCTTCTCCAGTCCATGAGCTGCCAGAGCTCCCATAACTTGACTGGGAGTAGCCATCGTCCAGGTCTTAGCCCTGGTCCAGGGCAGGGTCCTCAAGGAGCTCCACAGCTGCACTACAACGACAGCACAGGAATGGTTCCTGGTGGCCCTCAGCATAATCTGCATGCTCAGCAGAGGCTGCAGAGTCCAGGAGATGTAATGCAGCACTGCCGGAACATGGACTCCTCTGGAGGCCATCTGGGCACACGTCCAGGCCAGTACCCTGACATAATGGCCCAAATGCAGGCCTCCTCCATGAGTAACTGTAGGCCAATGGGGCCAGGTGGTGGACCAGTGGGCCCTAATGGCATGCCGCTGGGACGCCCCAACACCAATCCCCCGCCACTATCCCACCCTAGCCCTCATCCTTCACAGCAGAATCTCCTTCACAGTATGGGGCGGACTAACATGGTCGTGATGCAACATGGAGGGGGTGATGGAGGCTGTACACAGAGCATTTCTGATTCAGGTGAGATGTCAGCACTATAGCACATCAGGTCTGCTGGTAGGGCTTAAATACTATCACTAATCTCATCATCATGCTACAGATTTTCCTTTTTAAAATGGCAATAAATGTATTCCTGTGCCAGTTTCAGAGGAGCCAGATTCGTACATTGACTATGCATTTCCCCTCCAATCTCAGTGATAAGCTACTGGTGAAGCTGTGGTTTCTAAGGTAATGAGTAAACCAGAACCAAACCATTTAGGTGATGGGCCCCGAGCCTGGACAGTGTAGCTGTAGCTCCAGCATCATTGAGCTAATGAGCAGGCCCTTCATCTTTGGAAGCTCAGCTAATTGTCAGTCAACCAGTGTTTCTCTTTGTTTTATTTGTATACTGGCGTGAGTCAATGGTGTTAGAAGATGGGAATGGGATCTGCATCATGCTTTAAGGGAAGCAGCCCAGATAGGGTGTTCTTTAGAGCTTCTCCCTGCTAGCTGGTCACTATAGTAACGATGGACCCTGAATAGAGACCGGAGTGAAGCCTTTGATGAGGGTTTTCGCCTGTGTGTGTGTGTGTGTGTTTGAATGACTGTGTATATGTCTGCCACTTGTGTACTACAGTGTATGTGCGCTTATCTTCATTTGTGTGCATATGAATGACTTTGTGTGACTGTAAGTGTGTGAGAGTGTGTGTGAGAGTGTGTGTGTGTGTAGGCACATTCATGTTTGCATTTGTTGTGAAAGCACTGAAAAGACCTAGGTCTTATTTTTCTCCCCCACCTCCCCTGCTTGCTGTGGGACCGGGCGATGGGTTTATGTATTCAACATGCATCTGTGTGTCCTCATATGGTTTATAATGGAGATATCACCGAGGTCTGCTGCAGGCCACCTGCTCTTATCACCAGGTGCCTTCTGTATTTCTCCAAAGTCCAGTCATTGAAATTCAGGTGGTCCAGTGTGGGTCAGGGGGTAGAGCCGATGGGGAAAAAGTCATTAAAAATAGTTTTTTACATTATTTATTTGATGTCCTCAACAATCATCAGCCTGTCCATATCCACTTCTTGAGTTTAAAACATGAAATAAATATTGTGGTGTGTAATGCTGTTTGTAAATGGGACATTGACAATTAAGGGTTGGCATCATGAGAAATTCTAAATTCTTAGAAAAACTGGTTTTAAAAGCATGCACCAGGTTAGTTGAAGTATATATACTGTATTTATTTTGGTTTCATTCCATTTAAAATCACATTTGTACCCAAAGATTCTATTTTTAATTGATTAATTAGTAAATTTAAACTAAACCATAGGGGGAAAATGAGCTCCATGCCACTGACCCAAATACAACCATGGCCATGTTATAATTTCTCATAACTGAGCCAACATACAGGAACAACAGCAGGAGGAAGTGAGGCGACCTGTTGCATTCTGTTGTCAATTTGATTTTTCCCTGTTATGTGGCTGCTAATCTCTTCTTCTGGTGTTTTTTCTACAAATATCCGGCGTTTAATCCTTTTGGAGCCATCTACCTTGTCACCGCCAACTCTCATCATCAGCTTGTTCGGGGAATTAACAACCATGTGTATTATGTTAATTGGTTGATTGTTTTCTAGTCACTTATTAAGCCTCCTCACAACAGAGAAAACTGACCACCTGCCTGCTTTTATACATTATAGCCTCATACTCTTTTGGGATGTTAACGCTGCTGGGCTTAGTTGCCATTGTAGGGGAATCGTGTTTTTATGTTTGCCTTCAGGAATTTTCACTAGAATTATTAGTACAATTGAAATTTATCATGTGGAATGATAAATTTCCACATTTATCATTCCACATGATAAATGTGGAATTTATCATGTGGAATGATAAATTCCACATGATAATTGTGGAATTTTTCAATTCCACAATTAATTGTCATAAGTCATGAACATCTTTGTGTCATAGCTATCGTAAAGTTGAACAGGGGACCATTTTAGCAAAATATTTCTCTGCTGTGCATCTAGTCGTCTAAAACCTGCAAGGCCTTTCATTTTTTCCGTTTGCCAGAGACTATTCAGAACCTCCCAATATGACCAGTACAGCAAATAAACCCAATTCAGCTCAGTCATTCAGCTGACCAGGATGGTGACACAATTCCATAAGTATTAAGCGCTTAGAGGCTCTGGGGATAAAATACAATTTTGTCACCAAATGGCAGATGTTATGCTGCAGAGTAACTCTGTGCATTGTCTCCTACTTGAAACTAATTTGAATGACATGCCAGGGATCGTAAGAGCATTGAAAGCTCTTTGAAAGTGGCCTTGTCAGTGGCTTCTTAGCATTAGCCTCATACCATCTGTTTCTAGACAGCTAGCAAGCTTTTGAACGCCCCCCCCCCCCCCCCCCCTCCACTCCACTCTTGCCATCAACAAATACTCCAAAGTTCATTGTAACCCCCCACCCAGCTGACTGCCCCCCATCCCCCAGCAGGCAAAAATCACACCACCAACCCTCGTAACCCCCCCTCGTCCAACCCAACCGACTCCCCCCCCCCCCCCCACAAGCTTCCTGGCAGCGGACAGAACCACCAATCATCACTTGGTTCCCATGGCAACCTCCCTTGGCAACAGCCGTCACTATATCATAGCAGTAGTGGAGGATGTAGGGGGAAAGGGGGGGAGGGGGCTGGCCGAGTCATGGCTCTCAGTGTTGGAGAGGAGAGGGAGAGAGGGGAAGAAAGACAAGAGGAGAAAAAAAATGGAGAACACACACAGCTGCCCTTCAGCTACGTAGCTTCGCACCAGCTGCTCCAGTCACTGCTCACACACGCACAAACACACTCTCACACACACACACACACACACACACACACACACACACACACAGCATTAGGCCTCAGAGATTTTGTATCTGCGTCGGCTTTGTCTGCATAACATCGCTGCTGGGCTTTCTCATCCATTGATACATTTGTGGCCTTGATGTGTTTCCTTCATGTTCCGTCCTTGTGTGCTCTGCCAACAGGTCTGTGCTCCACATCGAGCAGCTGTGTGTGTCGGCCAGTTTGGATTGCGACAGATTGTTAACTTTTTTTTGTTTTATTGCGAATGTGTCTGTTGAGAGGAACTCACTCAGCCTTGCTGTTCATGTTCTGGTGAGCGCAGTGAATGTGGAAAGGTTTACATTTTAACAAACTGCTCAGCAGACAGAACAGTGGTATATCCTGGACGACAGCTTTTTAAAACCTGTGTGAAAACATTTTTCTGGATTACTATATATATGTATTACTATAGAGTGCACTGATCGCAAAAGACTAAGTGGAAATGCCGTTGATTATGCACAATCTGCTCTTAGATAGATATAGATAGATAGATTACTTTGTTCATCCCCGAAGGGAAATTAAGTCGTCATAGCAGCCGGTACATTTGAATACAATAAAATACAATAGAATAAAATATAAAATATTGCAGTAGAAACAATAAAAACAGAAACACAAGATAAATGGGTAGATAAGGTTATTTGTGCACTGATGTGTTGTGATGACATAATTTAATAATTCTAAGTTACTTTGACCACCACAAAAAAAAATTCAACTCTTGAGGAACCATGATTTCAGTGAAAAGGGATGGCCTCATTGCTGTCCTATTTCATTGATGTACTACAAGCATTAAAGTGGTTTATTGACAAAGATGTATTTTTTGGTTTTGAATTGAAAATATATTCTTTCAGGGACTTTGTGACTCAGCAAATTTGGACTATGGGTGATGTTTTCCATTAAGGAGTTTATTTTTCTCGGAAGTTGTGAAGAGCGTCAGTTTTTTCTTAATGTAAGCTTCGTGAAAACAACACAATTTAAAGAAATGCTAAATATACTGATCCTTATGTACCACTTGGTATTTCCACGTTCAAATGTCCCTTTACTCTTTGATTTCAGCTTTACTATTTTAAAGGTAGCACAAAAAAGGCTGCATTGACATCCACTTGACTTCTTTGTCCTCTTGGTTTTTGCAGGAAACCCATCATCCCTTGGCTGTGGTGTGGGAGTCCTGCCACCACATGTGAACAGAGGTCAGATGTACCAGCAGCAGGTCCACCAGGGCATGCAGCAGGTGGTGGCCTCCCATCCGGCCTACCAGGGCCAGCAGCACTTTTCTGACAACACACCCTACACAGACGGCAACATGGTCAACGCTGGCTCCATGGCCTGCCTCTACCAGAACTACCAGGTGGGATGAGTTGCCAGTGGCATTTCAGATGACATTCCAAATTCTTAAAACATTTTCATCATGTTTAACCTTGATGTTGTGTCCACAGCAGGGGATGTTGCAGCACCCACAGTTCGGGGATGGGCAACAGCCCCAGGGAGAGGGGCTTCCATGTACACCTAGCTCTGACAGGGGGCCCGGCGGGGGCCCAGAGTCGGTGGACGCCATCTACAGAGCTGTGGTGGACGCCGCCAGCAAGGGCATGCATGTAACGATAACAACCACAGTGAGCGGGACCACGCAGTCGAGTCCGGTGCCTGCCCTAAGTGCCATGAGTGCCTTCACTGCTTCTATAGGGAAGCCTGTCAACCTCCCCCAAGCAGTTAGTGCAGTCCTGCATGGGCACCAGGAGGGGGATGCGTTACCCCTGCACACCAGGCCGAGGCAGGTGAGGCCAGGACGGGGTCAGAAGAACATGGATGCTGGAAAGATGACTCCAGACGGCACTCCTGAGGCCAATGATTACTTCCGTTCTCCTGGCCGTGGTACTCCAAGGGGGCAGTGGGACGGGGAGACGCAGCACGGAGGAGGTTTTGACACGCACAGCAACAACAGCACCTGGGGCGGCGAGGAATTTCTAGAGTGTTCAACCCAAGTACGGAGTAGTCCGTGCATGGAGCGACCCGCCAGTTTGGCTCCCGCCCCTCTCTGCCCCAGTGAGAGCTCCAACGATCATGGCCTGGCTATGGCCCACGATGATGGATATCGCTTTAATAACTGCAGCCGGACTCCTGTAAACTACAAGGAACGTCTCGAGCAGACAGTGGAACGCTGCATCCATATCAACGGTGCCACCCCCCATTTCAACACCCGCGGCTATAATGATGTCCTAGGTCCCCCACGGCAGGAGCTGACTGGTGATGACCAGTCGCCCAGCTCCTCCACGAGCCTGGAGGGTCCCCTGGCCACAGCCAAAGACTACAGCCACTACAACGGCCACTTCAATGGTATGGCGCCTAGTCCCTCAGACACAAAGAGCCTGAGCAGTGAGGAAGACTTGCGGCAGCCAGACTCTCCCTCATCAGATCTGCTTCACTACCGATCCAGGACCTTCAACATGGGGGAGCTGGTCTGGGGACAGCTGAAGGGCTTCCCGCCCTGGACTGCCAAGCTGGCCGGGGACGAACAAGTGCACAGCGCTGCTATGCAGCTGCGGGAGCAGGCGAAGGTGAGAAATCAGTTTGGGACCACCTGTCTACATTTTACTAGCCAACTTTTTTACTAAATAAGTTTTTAGATTGACGACAGATTTCAGTGACTGCACCAACTCACCAGCCAGCAATGTTCCCTCTATAGAAACATTACAAGTTCTGTAGATTCTTGGATTACCATGTGTGGTGCTTGTTTCCAGCAAGTCAAAATGAGGGATTTTGACTTGATTGCAAGTTTAAAAAGTCAGAAGGAAACAGGACTTTTTTTCCCCCTGGCCATAACAGCAGATGGATTCCAAAATGCTCCAAACTCACCCTTTTACCAGCCAAATCAGAATTTTGCCAAATTTGCTAGTACACATGTAAAACTGAAATACTACTGTCAAATTCTGCGTTGTTTTACTTGGAAGGGAATTCTGTCTCCTGTTCAGCAACCTTGAATGTACTGTAATATTTTACTGTTGTCCAATCAGGTAGAGCCAGAGAAGCTAAAGACACTAACTCACGACTTGGAGGCCCTCGACCGAGCCGCCAAACGAGGCCTGAAGTAAGTAAATCTGAATAGAATATGATGAAAAAATAATATTTTACTAAGATCCATTAACAAAAATTAACCAGGATCTGTTTTTAAAACCAGCTCCAACACTGTGAATGTTCCAGTCTAGAACAGGGCTTTTTCTAAACTGTAAATCCGTCAATATAGTGTAAACCAGTTAGCCAAGCACCTTAACAAAGCATCCTAGAGCAGATTAACAGTGTTTTCTCTAATGTTTACATGATTCCTTGGCCATCGCCAGTAGAGGAGTTGGTCTTTCTGTTCTTTTTTTCCCAGTGAGTCATGTTCAACGTCATTAACGCACAGGAAGCTGAGGCTCACTGACCTCACTGTGTTGCCAGTGTTGCATCTTGAACGATGCAAAGAAAGAAAGGGCCATTGCTCTTTGTTCCCAAAATAACATGTACACAAATGTCCAAGGCTGTTTACGCCTGATAGCTCTGTATACGTCATAATGTCTCACCAGAAAAGGTTCAGCGTCAGAGCCTCCACTGCCAAAACACAGAAGAAGAAATGAGAGCATTCACATGGGTGTCATGTTCCTATCACTGCTGATTTAATGCCAGAGCTGATAAGAACCTGTCTACTGCAGAGTCCGCTGACCCAGCAGTAAATCCTGATTGTATCCATTCCCATTATAGACAAAAGCCAAAACAACAGTAAGTGGGTGTTGGTTGGGATTCTGACTTCAGGTGCTTTACTGTCAGAAACCTGGTGTTTTAAAGATGATGTCATGAAGCAGCATGGCAAAAGTTCTAAAGAAAAAAAAAACACCTGCATTCCCTCTGGCTTGCGTCCGCCCAAATGTTTACAGTGTAAATTGTAAATGTTTTCCAGCAGACCGGGGAAACTGAATAATCACTTGGAAGCTGCTATCCACGAGGCCATGAGTGAGCTGGACAAGATGTCAGGCACGGTGAGTGTTTACAACTTTCCATGATCCTCAAAGAGGGATCTATTAAAACATATTTATCTCCATGAAGAAGCGTTTTCCCTCCACCTACCTGTCCAGCCACCGCCATAACGTTTCTCTCCGTCTCTAGATCCCATCGAGGGATCGTCAGGTGAAGCTCCCGAAGCCCAAGAGGAGGAAAATATCCAGATAACATTGAATGAATGTGTCGGCCGGGGAACGTCCTCAAAGCCTTGGCAGACTTGTCCGTTCAGCCTTCACGCGATCTGAGCTCTCTAACAGGTGCTACACATGGACAAGCGGTGGTACGTCGTTGCTCCATGACAGGAACTCAACTCGTTGACCGACCACAGAAGGTGCTGGAAATTCCAATCACAGAAACAGTTTTACTGGTTGAAAGCAAAAAAAAAAGAGGGAAAGAAATTGAGAAAAACATCAGAAACGGTTGCAATTTGTCTACTGCTCACTGAATTAACTATTTTTTTCTAGTATAATATAGTAAAATAAACAAAAAAAAAGCTACAAGTATTACCTTACATATTTAAGAAAAATAGACAGTCCAAATATTTCTGATACATTTTCAATATGTATATAGATAATCCTGAAATTTCATGCTATCAAGAAATGTATGTAAATATTGTACAATGTCATGTACAAGCGTACCTAATGCACATTTTATCTTTTATTGTACAAAAACAAAGCAGAAGAAGTGTACCAATGTCTTGGTTTCTATTCAGAAGTGCGGTTGCATACGGCCGCATGCATAGGATAAGTAAGAATACAGCCTAAAGCTTTTATATGAGGAACTGTAAGACGTGCTGTTTTTTTAATTATTATTTCATTTTTGGTATTATTTTCCCCCTTTGTTTTTTGGAATAAGGGAACAGCAGTGGAGCAGGCACGAGTATATGAGTTCTCTCCATTATTACACTTCACTCCAGTTGTGCTCATTTGTACTGATAAGATAAAAAAACACAGAATGAACTTTACCAGCAGAAAGTGTTCAGTGATCCCCCCCCCCCCCCCCCGTCGGATCATCTTTGGTAAATCTTCTTCTGCTCGTTTACAGGAAAATCGTGATATTGTGGTTTAATGAATAGTAATTTGAAGAAAAGTCTGGTGGAGCCGGTGAATTGTTCCAGTTTGACAGGCAGGCGAGAGAAAATTGGTTACCTGTCGTTCTGAGAAGGAAAAATCCACCTCACACAATTATGACTGTATCCAGTGTCAAGACAATGACTAATCTCCCCCTCATTTTGATTATGAAAGTAATCAAACTTTGTATCCAGTTTCTATCACTGAGAACTACAAATTACATACAGACTCCAAATTCACCCTACTGTTGGACTGGCTGGGCTCCCGACTGTGGAGCTGTCCGTGGTCCTGCGATTATTTATGGCAAGTCATATATCGTCCTCGCGATATTAAACAACGTTCTCGCATGTTTTCCTGATATCACGGTCTGTGTCCTTATTGCACTCAGGCCTACATGTGCAGATGCATTACATATGAAGCATTTCTCCTTCAACTACATTTGAACGCCGGTACAAATCTCCTCTTTCTTTTTCTGAGATGATCTAAATCCTGAAAGGCAACACAAACTCCTTTCTAACGGTGGATTTTACCTTCTCTGAAAACCCAGAATCATTTGACTGTTGTGATTTACGTTTGTACAGTAATTTTAACATTTTGTTCCTCCCATGATTCTAGTCATGTTCGCCACGGCTATAGCTTTAGGTACAGTAACCGACCTCAGAGTCTAGATCATGAAAACGAACACTAACTCAAGAGCAGTGGAAGCATTTCTCACATTTAGGGGCCTTGTGTGTATTTTCTTTCTTTTTTCTTATTGTTGTAAATTATTCATGTACAGTACTTCATATTTATTTTAAGCTTTACAAATATGCTAGATGGCAATAATACTACCGAGAGTTGAGAACTCAAGCCTTATATGTGTATATGTATGTTTTTTGTGAAAATATCATGTATTCATAGTTCATTACAGAGGTGGTCGTGTTCCCTTTTATTTAAGAAGCGAGCATTACAGTTAACACTTTGATTCTTACAGCGAGGCTTTACCAGTTTTTGTTACAGATTGTTTCATGGAAACTTCTCGGCTCAAGAGAAGACCATAATATTTATGAATATGCTCATCTGAACGGCAGAGGGGATTTTGTGTTGGTAGTAAATGCAGTTGTGAACACTAACAAACTTATCAGAAGTTTCACGACGAATCCTAAATGGTCAGCGACGCACAGTATCGGGATAAACACACACACAGACACACACTCCTCCAGATCAACTAATAACCTGAATTCACTACATAATTACTAAGTGCAATATACCAGTCAATAGCAAAGAACAACCGTTCTAGAAACACTGCATCTCTGATTTTCTTGTGTACACAACGTCAAATAATTGGGCTGTACTTTTTCCTCTGACATGTACTCTGTCTTTTTTTTTTGATTGGGGGGGTTACATTATTATCCTTTTCTGGCATCCTAACCTGAGGGCCATGAAGTAGTAATTTATTTGTAGCTTTACCTTTACACATTAACTCCGACAGTATCATGTTTTAAAGTGTCCTGAGGTATCCAGCACAGACTAACCCTCCGAGATAAAAGTTCCATTTAAATACTTGAACTCTTTAGTAGAAATTAACTATATTTATGTCAAGAATCCCATGTTTGATCACCTTATAAACGAATGGTACTCAAGATTATTCTTCCTCTCGCCAACTAAAACATGACAACACTACCACTACTAAAAATGTGCACAACTTTTGGATTTGCTCACAAGTTTTTGTGAAGGTTTTAAGTTGACTTGTAACCAAGAGCTTCAAAACCCAACTCTGAATCTTATAACCAGTTGCAACAGGTCTTACTTTATTTGTTAATGGGTTTTCACCTTTAACCACCTTAAAGTCATTTGTGCTTTATTCTCAGATGAGATCTCTCACTTATTTGTAGACAGATGACTTTGTGCACGCTAAGAGAACACGGACATTTCGAATTTGTAGCGGCAAAGTCTAATAACTTCCAAAAATATCAGTATTACTTGATAAATATCAGACTCAAATGTTCTGTTTGGCGTCGAGAACCACGTGAGCTCTTTCGGTAAAGTTCATTCTGCCCAGCCCCCCCGCCACCCATTTTCTTTTTGTGCAATGACATGCAGGAACCCCGGTCTCATGTTGGGAACCCGTTTGTTCTGGATCTGTTATATCAGTTTCATGTTATTTGTGGTTAAGAGTTCAACGCATTTCTTTTTTGTGTGTGTTTTTGGTGTGTGCGTTTATTTTCTTTTCCTCCTCACGCCTGTGATTGTGTGAGCGTGTTGAGGTGTGTGTTGTTTTTTTTCCCCTGCTCTTTTAAATCTCCGTTCCCTCTACCACCCTATTTCCTTGTCAGTATTTTATTTTTTCAACTTGTAATTAAGTATATATTTTCTCACTAATATATACTTTACAGAAAATAGACTTGCGTGAAGTATGATGTGCACTTGATTGCTCTTGTTTATTTTGTTTCTTTTTGCATTAATGTGGGCTAGGGATAGTTTGTCAGTCCATTATTTTGAGATTGTTTGGACTTTTTTTTAATGGTTTGATGTAAGCAGCATTTTTTTGTAAATATTGTGAAACATTACAGGTCATGCAGTGATGTAACATTTTGAACAATGTTGCACAGATGTTTAAGATATTAAAAACATGGTCACTCTTACTTGAATAATCTGGTGTCACGTGTTTTTACTTCTGTTTCCGGATTTTTTTCCAGATTATTAACTTTATTCGAGTTTAAAATGTGATGAATCATGTATCAACTTCAAAGTGTCGGTGATGCATTTAAAGGCAATATTTCTTGATGAACACTGGCCTCTAGTGGGCAAATAGGATAGCACACATTTTATGTCGGCTAATGAATGATTGATCTTGTATCCTCTACCTAAGATTATAAGGTAAACTAATTCATAATCATGTAATTTAGGTTTAATTGTAGCTTGAATATGTTTGTAGTCTGTAAAATCCCTATATATATTTAGCTAATGCAGTTTAAGGACTTGTTTGCCTCATCTGTTAAGGATGAAGATCATGCGATTCGATCAAAAGCTCCAGAACTGGACGTCATGGTGAGATTCAGTTACAAGTTAACACTCACTCACTGAGGTGGCTTTTTGTTAAAACTCATTCTAATATTAGTTCTATCAAATGAATGACGTGGAAATGTAGGTTATATACACACTGGTGCTCTGTGGTGAAGGGGATATAGGTCCATACAATTTTGTGTACATAATACAACTTTGGACATTGGTATCTCTTTCTTAATGCATTTTATTGCTGATATATAACTCTTAATCTGCTGAACGAAACTAAACTAAAGCGCGTGCACACGAGCATCCCAGTGACTGTGCTGCTGATGCAGGGCACGGCAGCGCGCCGCGTCATCCTGCCGGGAGCGCGCCTCCGTTGCCAGTCCCGGACGATGCGGTTGTCTGTGCGCGTCCTCTCCGGTCTCTCCCCTTGCACACCCGGCACCGACCCCCGCGTTCACCTCCTCCGCCACAAACAGACACACGCCAGCCCGCTGCTCGCACGGCGTGTCGGTGTCACCCCTGCAGCCTGAGGCCTGTGCACCGACGCAGCGCTGCGGTGGATCTGGACATGGCGCAGCCGAGGGGTCCGGCTTGGATGAAGGACGCGTTGCGCAGTGGAGGTTTCTCAACTTAGGGCAAACAGAGAACCACGCGTTTGACCTCAGCTTCGTCTGCAAGTGATGCTCTGAGTCTCTGCTGCAGGGGAAACTGAACTCAGGACCCCGAGGCCCCCTTGGACCACTGCACATCGAATCCTCCACTGGTCTTCAGCCTCTCGTTGGTTCCTCGCATCACTCGGATAACGGGTCCGCAGCAGCAGCAGCAGCCATGGTGGATGTGGCAGAGTGCGGGGTGAGAGTGATGTGTCGCTTCAGGCCCCTGAACGAGGCCGAAATCAACAGGGGAGACAAATACATCCCCAAATTCAAAGAGGACGACACCGTGGTGATAACGGTGAGTCCGTCTGCTCCCTGTTGTTGTGATGGAGAGTGTTTGTGTGTGTGTGTGAGAGAGGTGCACAACACAAACACTGCAGTGTTTCAGAAGAAAGTATCCTGGAGCCCTGCAGACGGGCTGGAGATGCCAAGTGCGCAATAAGCATCCAATACTTTAGATGACACAAGATTCTGATGATGTTATTAAAATTATTTCATACAATATTGCAGAGATGTAGTGTTTGATGCAGGAGTATTATGCAGGATAGTGTCATCGAAAACTTTCATCTGCCCCTGTAGGCTTCTTCTTCTTAAAACAGCATTAGGACCCATTGGAAAATATGTTTCTAACAAGGCTCAGATAAATGATAGACAGCCTGTTATTTAAAATTAAAGATTAAATCAATATATATGATGCAAAAGGAATCAGACAATCTTCATTTCACGTGTTTCAAAGACGTTAAAGTGCTGAAACTGGCTCGGAGACAAACGGTAACAAAACCAAACCATGATAGGACTGTAATGTGTTTACGTGTCATCTAAATTAGAAACAGGCTTTTCTAGAAAATACTTCTTATCCATACCGGTTTGAAGATGCAGTTATATCACGGGGGGTTTACTTTACTTTGAATGACAATCACACAAACCTAAAGTATGAAGAGAACTAGAGAACAGCCTCTAATAGCAACTGTGTCCTTTAACCTGTCATATCAATATGTATCCGGAGAGACAGGAGTGTTTCCAGGCTCTTTGGGGGCCCCCAGGGCAAAAGGGATGTGGGGCCCCTACATCGTACCATACCAAACCAGTACCAATCAAATTAAGAAGCTCATTGACATGGGACCTTGTTTTCCTCATTACAGAATATAAGGGCGTTCTCACAAAATAGTTGTGGATGCAGTCACCTGCTTGGCCTACCCTGTCGTATCGCCCCCCCCCCCCCCGCCTGCAGAGGGACATGTTTGTATTCCTCCATCAAAAGCAGCTAAAGGGTTTAATCGTTTGGGGGGGGTCAAAGGTTGTGCTCACGCTGAGTCACCATCTTTAAAAAAGTGCTGATGCAGGAACTAAGGGAAGAAACGACACAAGCGCTACACTATATGTTCTTTAGGCCTCGTGTTTGTTTTGTACCCCTTGGAATTCCAGCTGGGTGGAGCTTACACTTCCAGCTGGATGGAGTGAGAACATTTCTCCTCTGAAATTCCTGCATTTGTATTTATCTGCACAAAATGCTGCATATATTTTAATCCACCCCTGTCCCTGTCCCTGTCCCACCATGACTAAGTGCGCGTCCCCACCTCGTGCCATCAATCAAACTGCACTCCAACACATTACCCAGGAGCTCTGACCCCCATGGCAATGGTTTCCCTGCTTCAGTTTTAGAGTCAGAATGATGCTGCTGCTGCTTCCAGGTGCTGACGGCTGCTTTTCACTGCGACGAGGCTTTTTAACCCCCCCCCCCCCCCCCCCCCCCCCCCCCAAGAGTAAGACTTCCTAGCTGGGCAAGGGCAGGAGGGGTGATGGATGATCACACTGAAGCATCCTGGAAGTTACTGGCGCGTTTCCAGCTCAGAAATCCTCATTTGATGCATCAGCGTGGCGGAAACAACAGTACCTTTGTGTTTTGGACCTGATGGATATTGACTGATCGTGACAGACTCACATCTAACAATTCTTTTTGTTTGTTGTCCTGTCCCTGTTGTTCCTGATGTGTCCTGTGCTGGTCTGACCACAGGCCAAGCCGTACGTGTTCGACCGCGTGCTGCCTCCGAACACGTCGCAGGGGCAAGTGTACGACCAGTGTGCCAAACAGATCGTGAAAGGTACGACATGATCTGATGAAGCCGCTGCTCTTATGTAACGTTAATCTATTTCTCTCTGCAGACAGGCTTAATCTGTCCTCCATCTTTTGTTTTTCATTCTCACTTTACATAATGGACACATTCAGCATACTTTTCACACAACTGTAGTCTACACACTGCAGAACTTCCCTGTTATCGTTACCTTTTGCTATCTTATTGAGCCTAGAATTGAATTTTCTTCTTGCTAATGTAGCCGATGTTTCAGTAAGAGAAATTGGAACTAGTAGTTTAACAAACTTGAATTGAGTAGGTAAATAGGGGAAAGTAAATAGCAATAACGATGTCTGTAATACTGAAAGTAATACAAAAATTGTTGTAGTAGTAACATTTGTATATTAATTTTGAATGTTCAGTTGCAAAACAAAAGGTTTACTTCTTCAGAAACCCACAGTACTGTGTGTTGTTGTAGTTGACTTTTAGGAATTACCATTTTCCATATTTAAAATTCAATTCAATATGGTTCCAGATGTGCTGGGCGGATACAACGGGACCATCTTCGCCTACGGGCAGACGTCGTCTGGGAAGACACACACGATGGAGGTGAGAGACTCACTCAGTCGGCTACACAACCACTGACACCAAAACACAGTGTGCGAAATATCTGGAGTCAGATCTTACAAGCAATCTGCCAATCGATCGGAGTCTGAGTCTTTGTGTGAAGACGGCCACTGACCTTTCATCATGAGCTCCCATCTCCAGTCGGGGGATTAGAGCACGGCAGTCATTGTGTAACAGACTTACTACACAACGCTAAATCCACTCAAGCTCTTACAGATGTTGAGGTTCGAGGAATGAGAAGCCAGAGAGCAGAGACCCACCCTGAGTCCAGGTTCAGAGGGTTCGCTTTGAAGGGACCTTCACAGATTTGATGGAGAAATAGCATAAACTTGACTCCAGCTAATTCCTTCAGTTCAAGCACTAATCCACCAAAGGCTGTTTTTAATTCTCCTGGCTTCTTAGCTTTTTGTAAATGTTTAATATTCTCGTACGATGTCCTCTGTTGTGTTCAGGGCAAACTGCACGACCCCCAGCTGATGGGAATCATCCCTCGCATCGCCCACGACATCTTCGACCACATCTACTCCATGGATGAGAACCTCGAGTTTCACATAAAGGTAAAGAAGACAAATAACTTGTGTTAGTGCACAAACCTTTAAAAAACAAATCAAACATGCAGCACCTGAAATATTGGTTCATAACTTGGTTCTTTTGGGTCTTGGACGTCCCAGATATAAGTCATTTTTTTATATGGAGAATTTGATTGCCTGTTCAATTTGTCTGTGCAGGTCTCTTATTTTGAAATCTACTTGGACAAGATTAGAGACCTGCTTGATGGTAAGTGTGCAACAATCAACACACATTCACTGTATTGTGTTGTTAGTTAGTTGCCATTTTGAAGAGACTTGTGATTTCTGCTTCTTTTTAAGTGTCGAAGACGAACCTCTCGGTGCATGAAGACAAGAACAGAGTGCCCTACGTCAAGGTCGGTGAACAGGACCTACAAAATTTGATTAATCATCCGAATATAATTTAATACTGTAATATCTGTATTAATTATATTCCATATAACGTGAAAACCTCAATTGAGTGTGAGGAAATCAATTTGAAAGATGATCTTTCTCCCTCAGGGTTGTACTGAACGTTTTGTGTCCAGTCCAGAGGAGGTGATGGATGTTATCGACGAGGGCAAAGACAATCGGCACGTGGCGGTGACCAGTACGTATCCAAGCACCCGTATTTCATCTTAATGTCTGTGTCGGTAAATGGAGATGTTGCTCTCTTGGTCCTTTCATTCATGGCTTCGAGGTTTTGCCACTTTAAAAGAACTCCTTGTTCTGCAGACATGAACGAGCACAGCTCCCGCAGCCACAGCATCTTCCTCATCAACATCAAGCAGGAGAACATCGAGACGGAGAAGAAGCTGTCGGGGAAGCTCTACCTGGTCGACCTGGCCGGCAGCGAGAAGGTCAAACCGGAAGACAAATGGAATTAAATGTTTGGTTTAAGGGGGTGTGTTGTGAATTGGCCAGTTGATAACGCTGCGAGGGGATTGTTTGAGCAGGTGAGTAAGACGGGAGCTGAGGGCGCGGTGCTGGACGAGGCCAAGAACATCAACAAGTCTCTGTCGGCGCTGGGGAACGTCATCTCCGCTCTGGCCGAGGGAACAGTTGAGTCCCATCGCAATTCTGTCTCTAGCTTCCCCGAGCGTCAGTGTGGCGTCGCCTCATCGTGACGGTTTCTTTGTGTCTCTCCAGAAAACCCACGTGCCGTACAGGGACAGCAAGATGACCCGGATCCTGCAGGACTCACTGGGAGGAAACTGCCGCACCACCATCATCATCTGCTGCTCGCCCTCCGTCTACAACGAGTCCGAGACCAAGTCCACGCTCATGTTCGGACAGAGGTACCGGTCACACCCTTCTTTCATCAACAGGAAGTAGGCAGGGTCCATACATGAGGGACAGTTTCTCACTGCCCCTCCCTCGGGTGCTTTTCAAATTAAAACAGTTTCTTCTTAAATATGTGACACTGATAATATTGGGGAGTTATTTGTATTATTGTTTTATACTCCCACTTTTCAAAAGTTATAGTTGCAAACCTTTTAGATTTAAAAAAACTCAATCTCAAATGAAGGTTTGACAGAGTCGAGTTCTTCTGTGGCTCTGAGCTTCATCCTGTCCTCGGAGGAAAACTCATCCTGCTCCTCTGAGGGGCAATTAATCCGTCCTCGTCACCAAAGAGTTTACTCCTCATAGAATTGAAAGATGAAATACAACAGAGTTTTGATTAGAACAATTCATCAATTGAATGTCTAACTCCTTATTTCCAGTCTAAATATAGAGAAAGCTGAAACCACCTCTGATTCTAATAGTCTCTGTTATTGTAAGCAAATTAAAAGTGAGACAAATTAGCCAATGGCCGACGTCAGTGCTGAACACCAGCAGCCAGATGGCTCCGAGTTTCAAACTGTGCATCCGGGTTTCTCACTATTTATAGATCGCTACGGTGAAACCCGCCACACCTTGTTTGTTTGTTGGTCTCTGTGGTGTTTGGCAAAATTGCATCGTTCCTGCTTCACACACAAACACTCAACAATTTAAGTTCACTGATTCAAATAGAAATGCTACGATGCAGCTTTTTAAAAACATCTTACGTCTTCGTCCTGCCTAATGAAACTCGGTGTTAAAACCAAACTGCTTTCACTCAGTGTCCGAGTTCAAAATGCTTATGTAATCGAGTGTTAGTGGCAGTGATGGGCTGATGGGCCAGTGCTGTGCAGCCATCTGCCCTCTGTGCCCAGGAAATGAGAGTTTCAGGCTCAAATGAGCCTCATCAGAGGGGGGGAGATGTGGAAAGGCTCCTCTGGCCATAACCACATGGCAGCCTCTCACAGTTTGCATCCTTTCAAATTGGACTATCTGCGGCAACAGCTCGCTGAGGATGTTTGAATCGTGTGCTAGTGTAGCAGTAAGAAGAAGTGAAAAGCAATTTGGCGTTCCAGTGGATTCTACTGACAAATGAAGCTCATAAGATGAATTCCATTTTAACATACTAAACTAGAATAGCCCTCAGTAGAGCCCATATCTCCACCAAGGCTCAAAACTCTTCTTAAATTCAATCAAGCTGCACAATTTGCTCATGTATCCTTTTTTTCATGAATTATTTACTGTGATTTACTGAGTTATTTCCTCATCAGTCCGAGTTTCATGGTAATCTGTAAAGTACTGTTTCCATATTCCTGCTTAAAAACAAGATGAGAGGCTCCAGAGTAATTCGGCCTCAGCTCCATGCTGGCAATAGGAAGTCACTTAACTCCATGTGCTAATGATAAAGGTAGAGATGGGGCAGACGTGAGCTTCAAAACAGTCTGTCAGCGTCCAAACCGACCTCACTCTGCTCCGTTTAGAGCCAAGACCATCAAGAACACGGTGTCGGTGAACCTGGAGCTGACGGCCGAGGAGTGGAAGAAGAAATACGAGAAGGAGAAGGACAAGAACAAGGGCCTGAAGAGCGTCATCCAGAGGCTGGAGGCCGAGCTCAACCGCTGGAGGAACGGTGAGGAAAGCACTTGTCTTCCAGAGGTTGTGAATCCTGGAGGTTTCTGGGATCCTGATTGAGATAGAGATGGACCGTAACGTACTCATCAAACCTTTCCCTGCTCCCTTGCTCCCTCCTGGCTGCAGCATAGGGCATAAACCCTGCCTCCTTCCTATTAGCAGATAGGACATGGCCCAACAATATGTCATATCCATTTTTTCTTAAAGACTGTTCCTGCCATTTTACTGCAGGTAGCTCCCATCACACCGATGTATGTTCCAGTGCTCATTGTTCTGCTCGATTGCCTTAACGCCTTAATATCTGGCAAGTGGGAGGAAGTTGTCCGTCTATGCTGATAGCAGATGAGGATAGAAATTCCTCATTGTACCTTAGATATGTTTAGATGTATAAACACAATCGCTCATCTTTGTACCATCTGTTTTCATTCTGTGTGTTTGATTCTGAGACTGCAGTGTCTGCTTCCCAGCCTCCCCTCCGCCTGTTCTCCATCCCTGTCGCATGGTAACCACTGAACCCCCTGCCTCCACCCACCCCTCCTCTCGACTCTCCCTCTTTCTCTCTCTGGTCATTGTTTTTTTCAATTCCCAAGTGGATGCTGATAACACTCCCCCACCTTAGCAACAAATCAGCCTACACTCTTTGCACACACACACACACACACACAAACATGCACACACACACACACGATGCCGATGCGGGGCTTGTGCCGTGTGACTCAGCTGCCGGCTCCGTGCCGAGCCTTTCACACGGAGCAGCACTTCACCTCCTCCTCCTCCGTCACCTCCTCTGCTGTTGGCTTTCGTCAGTGTTGAAGAAAAGCTCAATTAAGGAGTCAATAATTATTGAGACAGCAGCTATTTGTCTGCTGGGATCCCAGTGCTGCCAACCGGCTGTGGACACTCTTAGCTCAGGTTTACCTCATGCAATCACAAGATTTGACTGTTAATACATGCCTGTGCAGTATATTTGATTCAGCGTACTGCCAAGATATGTTGTCATTTTCATATTTAGGGATTAAATTAATATTATTCTGCCCAAAAACTAAATTATGATTTTAGAGGTGAAAAATATCATCTAAGTCTGTTGCCGGAACTATCGTCCAAGCAGAAGCCACAGTATTTTGGGCACTAGTCCATAAAATGTGCAGATTTTCAATTCTGCTGAGAATTAATCTGAAGATTGATGTATCCTATTGCGCCACCTACAGGCAACCAAAGTCCCATCAGCCTAAACGCCAGGGGTTTGGGTTGATAGGAAAAAGTGCTGCACACTTGGATTAGGGTTAGACTCCCACCTGGTTTCACTGTTCACATGAAATATTGACGAGCTACAGCCTCCCTTGAAATGTTGCATCGTTGATTTTTGGCAAGTTTTAGTAACAGTCCAACGCAGACCAGCCTCTGATCGTCCTCCAGAGGGGATGTGGGAGGGGGATGTTTTCAAAGCTCCTTCCAGCTTAGCCTGATCAAAGCAGCTGAAAGAGACGTTTTCCCACTAATGACATTTTGTCTTATTAAAGTTTCAAGCATCTCCATTTTGGCTTTTATTTTTCTTGTTTAACAAATCTGCTGGAATAAATCCCTATAAAATCAGGCTTATATAACAAGCAGCTGAGCATGTTTATTAGATTATTAGTGAATGATCTAACGCACGAGTGCACCTTACAGGGGAGAACGTCCCGGAGGAGGAGCAGCTGAGCTCCAAAGATCAGAAGAGCATCGAGTGCGACAACACCCCCGTCATCGACAACCTGCCGCCGGCCGGAGGAGGCGTCGCCGTCTGTGGCGAGGAGCACGGCAAGTTCGAGGAGGACATCACCAACCTGTACAAGCAGCTGGACGACAAGGTGAGGGAGAGGAAGAGGCCGACGTGGCTCCTCCACACAAAGTGCCTGGTGTCTCTCACCATCAAACATGGAGGAGAAAATGATTTAATCTTGCAAAAATTCCTTCTGCAGGATGATGAGATCAACCAACACAGTCAGCTGGCTGAGAAGCTCAAGGAGCAGATGCTGGATCAGGAAGAGGTGGGTTAAATACGTCCATCTGTATCTGTATCCCCCCCCCCCCTTGTATTTACCGACACCCTACATCCTCCCAGCTGCTGGCGTCGACGCGGCGAGACTACGAGAAGATCCAGGAGGAGATGTGCCGGCTGCAGGCGGAGAACGAGCTGGCTAAAGAGGAGGTGAAGGAGGTGCTGCAGGCCCTGGAGGAGCTGGCCGTCAACTACGACCAGAAGAGCCAGGAGGTGGAGGAGCGGGATCAGATCAACATGCTGCTGGCTGAGGAGCTGCAGCAGAAGACGGTGAGTTGTACATATTTATAAGTGTTTAATCTGATCTTGATAAGATGGTGCAACAAGTAGGAGCACACTTCTTTCACATGGTCAGACGTGGCTGGAACAACTCTCTCTCTCTCCAATCTTAAGTCTTCACTAATTACACAATAACTTTTAATGTGATAATTATTACTTTAATTCCAGATTTATAATATCTCACTTAAATAGTACGTGTTGTGAACTAGTGTTTAAAGCATGTTTCTTTAAAGATGTAGTTTGATTTGTATGATGGGACAGATTATAAATAATTATTTTTACAAGCAAATTTATATCTAGAATCTTTGCAAAACTGGAAGACAAACCCCCCTTTGTTGTAAATGTCAAATCAATGGGTTTATTTAAACTTGTTGACATTATAATCAAACAAATATGTAAATAATCTCTTTTCATTTTCAATTTTATTATCAGTGCTCAAAATCCAAAACTTGATCTTATTCATTAGTGAAATTTCGTACGACGCATACATGTACATGAACAGCTCGTGTGTGTGTGTGTATGTGTGTGTGTTCTTGTGTGTGTGTGTGTGTGTGTGTGTGTGTGTGTGTGTGTGTGTGTTTGTGTGTGTGTGTGTTTATCAGGCGCTGCTGTCGGCGGTGCAGAGGGAGCTGGGTCAGCTGCAGGAGCTGAACGGGCTTCAGAGGAAGAGAGCCGCCGAGGTCCTCAACCTGCTGGTGCGGGACCTCAGTGACATCGGCGCCATCATTGGCACCAGCGACGCCAAGGTAAGCACACACAACCAGTATAAACACACATACTCTCATCGTTCCCCCAGTCTGACCCCTGTGTCCCCCCCCCAGTCCTCAGAGACGAACGGGAACGGCTCGGCGGTGGAGGAGGAGTTCACGGTCGCTCGCCTGTACATCAGCAAGATGAAGTCCGAGGTCAAGTCGCTGGTCAACCGCAGCAAACAGCTGGAGAGCGCTCAGGCCGACGCCCACCGCAAGATCCAGGCCAATGAAAAGGAGCTGTCATCCTGTCAGCTGCTCATCTCCCAGGTAACCTCACTGCTATCCGGGGGTCATTTTTACCCATAAATGTTTAACAATATGAATTATGACCATCCATGGTTTCACATTGTGTCCAGCACCAGGCCAAGATCCGCTCTCTGACTGACTACATGCAGAACATGGAGCAGAAGAAGAGGCAGCTGGAGGAGAGTCAGGATGCTCTGACTGAGGAGCTGACCAAACTGCAGGCCCAGGGTCAGCGCACGACAAATCCTTTTCATTCAAGCTAATGAGTGTTTTTCAAATATGTATTTAACTTGCATCATTTCACATCGTCCGTCAGGTAAAGCCACATCATCTAGGACGAATGCTGAAGTAATTTGTCTTCTCCATTGTTCCTCAGAGAAAAGACACGAGACGACGGGGCTGGAGAAGGAGGACATCGGCCGCCTGGACGGAGGCGAGGACATCAAGGTGAACTGCTGCAGTCAAATTACGTTATTTCAGTTCAGAGCCAGCCCCAGAAATGATACATCACGAGCTGAAGCTATTGTGATATGTCCTACTGTGACATTAGGGTTGTAACCTAGCAGGGCCCCTCAATACACATTTATAAAGTAGCATTTTATTACAGTAATTAAGACGATGATTCAAACTAATATATAAACACTAAACGTCTCTAATGTGTCCTTTTGTCTCCGTCCTCCAGAAGACACTTGAGGAGCAGCTGGAGAACCACAGGGAGGCTCATCAGAAGCTGCTCAGCCGCCTCCGAGACAAACAGATGATGCTGGATGAACTGACCGAGTAGGGAATCAATACACACACGCACACAATCACACTAAACTGTTGAGAGCAGCACTTACAACACTTGAGATACTAGAGTAATCACTAGTTTTGGTTTTTAGTTTGAGGTCAAAAGGAGGTAAGGACAACAGCATTTGATTTACTGGGATTTCGCTTTCCCCCAGTCTGAACCAGGGTCTTTTACTGGAGCAGGAGAGACTCATGTCAGACTATGAGAAGGTGAAGGCTGAAGAGCAGGAGAAGGACGCCAAGCTGCAGAAACTCATGTAAGTCCCAGTTTACCCATGCAAATCATTGAAGGGGGTGCAGAGGTTATAGCGTGTGTGTGTGTGTGTGGTTTCTGTCCAGTCTGCTGAATGAACAGAGGGAACAGGCCAAAGAGGACTTGAAGGGGCTGGAGGAGACTGTGGTGAGTCTGAAAGCTTTGGTTGCCAGTTCAATTCCCGACCCAAGAATAGCTGCACAGTAACGTAGGTTCGATCCCGGCTAAGGAAGTGAAATGTGGCTTTTTTTCTATATACTCACGCAGGCCAAGGAGTTGCAGAGTCTCCACAACCTCCGCAAAATGTTCATCCAGGACCTCACCACCCGGGTCAAGAAGGTACTTCACCATCCTCTGCTGGTCAGTGTCGTTTCCTGTCCAAATGCCAGTTCAACATTTAAACCTCTGTTCTTTTCTTTTTAGAGTGCGGAGCTGGATTGTGAGGAGGGACTCGGCAACGGGGCCCAGAAACAGAAGATCTCCTTCCTGGAGAACAACTTGGAGCAGCTCACCAAGGTTCACAAGCAGGTGATAGACATTTTAAATAAAGAGGATCGTAGTCTTTTAAGTACTTTATGCCTTGCAAGGAAGGTCACAGTTCTATCTATCCATCACCAGCTGGTCAGAGACAACGCCGACCTTCGCTGTGAACTGCCCAAGCTGGAGAAGCGTCTCCGGGCCACAGCCGAGCGAGTCAAGGCCCTGGAGAATGCGCTGAAGGACGCCAAGGAGAACGCCATGAGGGACCGCAAGCGCTACCAGCAGGAGGTGGACCGCATCAAAGAGGCTGTGCGCTCCAAGAACATGGCCAGGAGGGGCTACTCTGCGCAGATCGGTGAGAAAGAACAATGTGGATGTATCTCAGGGTTTACTCTCAGCCCCGCAAACAAAGATAAGTTAGGAGACACAACTATTCTTTAATGTGAATGCTCATTTTCTTTTTGTGTTTCAGCAAAGCCCATCCGTCCAGGCCACCATCCACTGTCATCCCCCATCAGCAGCTGCATCAAGACCGGAGGCATCTACACCCACTAAAACCACAACAGCAAGTCTAACCTTGTGAGTACGCTTTGTCGTTTTTAAATGTCGTTAAAAACCTTTTGTTACATAAAGCAAATAATAAATAATCATGATATGTAACAGCAGACTGTCGGTTTTGCATCTTTCTAATGTTATCTTGGTTCCCTCCTGCAGACGGACCACAGACGACTCCACGCATGCCTGACCAGTCCACCTGGAGCCACAAGCCCCGCCCCTTACAGTCCGAGCACCAGCGGGAGATCATCACAACAGTTTGTCGTTTGAACAACACACCGATTTCGTTTGCTCAGCGTAAATAGCAGAGGCCTCATGTCTAACTTTACGCAACAGATCAAAGTTTAGCAGACGACTTGTTGCATCTCTTTGTTTTTCACTTATGACTGAAACAGACCAACCTCTAGATTGTTAGTATAATCCTAAACCAGCATTCATTCATTTAAAAAGACTACTTTTGGGAAATATGCTTATTTGCTTTCTTAAAAAGATGGGGGGGTGGTCTTTGAGAGTTTGTTAAGTTAAGGCGGAAATGAAATTCACCTACTTTATGCAGTTATTGACGCGCAGCTCGTAATGTGTTGTCCCCCCCCTCAAAATACTTTCTGTACAAATATCTTGAGCTGTGTCCTTTTTGACAATCATCCACTCAACCCGCCATCGAGCTTTAGAACGTATTTTCATAATCTGTGCTGTTTGTATAAAATCCGATGTCCCTCGAATATTGCTGAAGTTGGACCTTCCCATCCCTGAAGTCACACATCTAATCATGTATTAAGAAAGTGTAAAGATTGAGTTATACGGATTTGTTTTGTCATTTTATCGTCTATTTGCGTTCCAGGATTTTTAAGTTTTAAAATTGTTGCCTGCTTGTATTGTTCTGTAGCCCTGCAGGGACACTGACCAGCCAATCAGATGTTCCTCGGACTTGGACATTAGGAGAAGGCCTTTTTAAATGTAACTATACTGGAAAGTTCCTGATCATCAAGTCAGAGGACCTAAACCCCTAAGTCAGATAAAAAAAGCAAAAGCAGACAAACTAAAGGCCCCCTTTATCTTGAAATTCCTGCCCTCTGATTGGCTGAAAAGTCTGTTTTTACACTCTGCCACACATTGTGCCTTTGGAAACACCTGGACCACCAGACTTCAGAATCAACCATGTTAAATATACTTGCATATAAATGCCCCCGCACCTTCCTCAAAGCAAAAGATTGTTCTCAACGAGAGCCCTTCCCCCTCTAGTCAGAGTTTTGTTTGTGCTTCCGGCTAAGCATGTTTTTTGAATGTACATTAGCACCGGACGGCTCTTAAGGCGAAACAGAGTTTAATTGCTTTCCAACAACGTCACGACTCAGAGCCAGATTATCTCCCTCCTCATTGGATGTCTAATCAGTGGAGGTTGGTTGTGGGGACAGATGCGTTCTTCCTGAACAAGTGAATGTTACTGCATGGAGTAGAGCTCGTGATGAAAGGCATGCTCAGGGAGGGTGAACTGTGTTTACCTCATCGTGATGTACATTTTGAGTTTGCAAATTGTTTTTGTTTTCAGTTCCCTTCGTTTCCTTTGGCTGTGGCATCATATCTGAATATACCTACAACAGATGATAATAAAGATGTATCTATTTAACTTTCATTTTTTTGTCTTTTTTAAAATGAGATTTCAGATGTCGTCATGATATAATCTTTAATCCCTATACACACATCTCCCTCTGTAACATTGCACATCATCGTCATCTTCAGTTTTTGGACAGAACACACAGGTGGGGTATTTTGGTCGGGTCACGAGTAAATTAATAAAAAGAATCGATAAATAATAGAAAAACTCTTCTCCACACTATCACATATAAAGTTCTACATATTCAATACAACAATGTAACAGGACGGTTAGACCATTGTATCTGTACAAATTGATTTTCACATGTTCTTGTCACATAGTTCACGTACTTTATGATATACTGCACTTGTTGGCCAACAATACAGAAGAGTGGTGGGTTACAGGGCATAACCACGGTTCTCTGAGTCTTGAAGGGTTCCCCGAGAGTGAGGACACTTATCATTAACGAGTTTCTCTTCTCCAAACCCGGGTCGAATAATATTTAAAAGTCATTTGTAGAGTTAAGAATTTCCTCCTGTGTTCTTAATTACTGGTAATTATTATTTGGCCCAGGTGTCACATTTTTTTTAACAGAAGTTGTCCAAGCTGAGGAGCTGGGATAACTTCTTGTTTCGCTTGCATTCAACGTGATGCTGGCGGACGATGTTTATGTTATAGAGCCAACGCACTGCACACTTTTACTGCAGAGAAAAACAAAACCGGTTGACGGTAACAAACACTCTGGTGAACAACATGGTCAGGGCCGGGTTTTCTCCAAAAGCATCTTTTGACTACGTCCGTCTCCGCGTCGCAAAATCCACAATGATGCAGATAAAAGCTCAACATGTTTAATTTTATGAAACCCTGTCCACCCAATGTCAAAAATATGTTTGGAGATTTAGTTTTAATTCAAAGGGCAACTGCACTTACTTCAGTTCCTCACCTCTCTTTTGAAAAAATTCACTCATGTGTTCCCACGTTGGAAACCTCTGAGGGCTCGTTCACAGCTGAGTGTCAGTGAGGGTCCCCCCCCCCCCCTGGTGGTCATGTGACAGGCGTCAGAGTGACGTGGGAGGAGTTCTGAACGACCTGCACTCAACAGGAGGCGCTCTGCAACACCACTACCATGGGCAACAATCTGATCTTCAATTTAGTCAAAAATGGCTGATTGGTTAAATAAACTTTAAATATTTGTTAAGTTTTATCATCTAATCTATCAAAAATAAATTGACAGTTTGAATTTATCTGCATGATTGCACACATGTTGCAACTTAATCAAAAGCTGCACATGGCAAACACCGCCCTGGTCAGTCAGTACAGTTGCAACACAGTTGCACACATGCATCCTCCACCTTTCATTCAGCACCACTGCACCCCCCCCCCACCCACCCCCCTCCACACACACACAAACACCCACAAGAACAGACGACAAAGCTGGATGTACGCGCTCGTGTATCTACACCCAGGAGTCAGGGGAGCCCGTGAACTTGTTGGCCTTGTTCGAAGGCCTCCGCGTGGTGGAGTAGAAGTCCACGTAGTTGGTGTTGGCTTTGAACCGGAGGGACTGGCTGGCGTAGCCGTCGGGGGAGGACGGGGTCAGGTGGACCGGCTCGTCCTCGTACTGCTCCTCCCCGAAGCCTTGCGGGGACGACAGGTACATTCTGTAGCTGTTGTAGTTCTTCCTGTCGGGCTCGTCGTAGAATGGCTCTGGGTGCTGGGACCGGAACAAAGAGGGGATTTATTGAGCAGGGAATAATGACTGTGTCACTGCACATGCTGTCGGTTAAGAAGCTAGAGCCACGTTTGCATAAAATGTGACTTAAAACTAATGATCAAACGACAACCAACGAAAATGTGGCTATATTTATGGAGAAAGTTCTAACCTGGGATCTTCTCAGATCCTCCCCTGACTGGGAAGAATATGTCCCGATGAAATACGGTGTTTTCTTCTCAGACCCTGGGCACAGATGGGAGAAAAACATAAGTCCAAAACACCAGTGGGCCCGTACATGGTCAGTCATCAGTAAAGGCTAATGAATGCAAACCTGTGTACTGCTGCTTGTGTAAACTGTTGTCTCCGTAATAAGTGTCGAGTTGCATAGATGACTGCGCCCTCTGATAGTTTGAACTGTGTCCTCGTATCCCGAGCATCGCTGGAGAAGATGTAGCACTGCCACCTGAGGAAAAAACACAAAAGTATATTTTTCTCATTAAACATCACTTGTCCACAGGTCGAATAAGAAGATCTGGGACCGTCGGTTTGACCACACTCACCGGATTGGATAACAGGAGACATTTGCAGAGGGCTGGTGGGCAGGGTCGGCTGGGAGCGGTAGCGGTCTCGCTCCAGGGTGGAGACGGGTGTGACGAAGTGGGTGTAGTTCCATCCGTCCTGCACACAGTGGACATCGGCCCAGTTCAAAATAAGATGTGAGTTTAACATCCTGTCTGTGGTTACATCTGTGTCTTTTTATTGTTTAAGTATTGTTCGACAGTACATGTGAATTATGTCGTGACACATTACAGCTTTGGTTTCCTGTTGAATCTGTGTGCTGGTACTGACCTGTTTGTAGAGGTTCCGCAGCTCCCTGTACTGCCACAGTGTGTTCAGCACCTGAGCCGCCGCCTTCACAACCTTCATCGAGTACCTGCGAACAAATATAACATCACAGAAAAATGATTCCACGAGGGTTTATGTTTTTAAAGTAAAGTTTAAAGGTTCAACGATCGTCTGCTGTTTCTTACCCCTTCCCTCGCCCTTTGCTGATGTCCACCAGCCTCTCGATGCCGCCGCTGTCCGCCAGAGCCTTGGCGTTCTCCATGTTGCGGCTGGTGACCTCGTGCAGCGTGCAGCACACCGAGGCCACCGTGTCGTCCGACAGCACCGACGGGCTGCTGCCGGGCAGCCGGTTCACCAGGTCGCGCATGGCGTACTTTCCTGCAGTTGGAGACGAGGCAAAATTAAGTCTTGATTTGGACTTAGGGGAATATTTAAAGCCCGGCTCGGTTATCTAGAACCATTAGCATTCATTTGGAGTGGTGTCGAGTACGTTCAGTCAAATATTTCCCAATTTCTAAGCCCTGTTTTTTGGTCTCTACCCTCTCCTGAGGGAAATATCTGCCTCCTTAGCTGCTAAATGCTCCATTAAGTTCACCAGCTGCTCTCTAACTGGGTCGGTCTGCTGTTTGCTAATGGGCAGGTTGAAGTCCGTGGCTTTTTCACTGTGAGAGCAAACCAAAACAATATTGTACCGTAATGATACAAAATATGAATATCAGGCACATCAATGAATGACTTGGTTTTATGTGGAAACTTCTTCATGATTTCCCACCGACTCTAGTCCACAAGGGGGCGACATGTTCTCACTCTGTCAAACCTGAGCCTGCTTGATATGAATGGACGTGGTGTCATTCTGGCCTCTGATATGAAAACCTATTTCCAATGAGCTGATGATGCTCCCCACTGAAGTGTGAAAATGGTCTTTTCTCAGCCCGAGCTGGTATCAATCTGTTGGCTGGGGGGGTGTGTGTGAGTGCATGTGTGTTTCAGTGTGTGATTGGACCTATGAGCTCCTTGTTGCGGCTGTCCAGCGCCATGTTGCGGAGAGCCGTGGCCACGGAGCAGACGACCCGGTCGTTGTCCATCCTCAGCAGCTCCACCAGGATGGGCAGACCTTTCTCCTTACGCACCGCCGCTCGGATGTACGCCGAAAACTGCACACACACACGGATTCTTTGGTTATTTCACATTATAGATTTCTGTGGGGGGGGGGGGGGGGGTTCTTGCTTCTTTCCTTGAAGGTTAAAATCATTTATCATGCACCACTCAGGATTATTAGAAGTATTTGAGGTTTTGAGTCTCATTGGGGAATTTCTTTTAACTTGACGGAATGCAATCATGATTATTTACCATTAAGACAATAGTCTAAAAGATTTTAAGCAGAGATTTCAAGCCTATAACATGCTTTACCTTCCAGTTTCCGGCGGAGAGGTTCTGCAGTGACCCGGCGGCCCCCTCCAGCGTGGCGGGGTTGGAGCTCTCGGCTAGCAGGTTGAGGTACGGCTTCACCACCATCGGGTGCCACAGCAGCTCGGCTCCTCTCAGAGGCTGGGAGAAGCCAGGTATCGACCCCCCGTCGTCCCACTGCACAAACACACTTCCAATCAAGACCCTGGAACATCTCCTCCTCCATAAATTCTAAAGGTCCTCCATGTGATGAACACCACACCCCCCTGTTTGTACCTTGTCGTCGGGCCAGCCGCCACGCTTCCTGCCGCGCCTCCTCTTGCCCCAGCAGAGGTAGTCCAGCTCCTTGCCCGGAAAGGAGAAGCCCAGGAGGGTGTCGAGCTCCTGATTGCCGAGGAGACGTGAGGAGGGCATCTCCACCTCCAGCCGGTACGAGAGGTTCCTCAGGGTGCAGATGCAGTTCTCCACAATCTGAGGGGACACAAGGAGGAGTGAGCCTGCAGGTGGCGCTAGAAGGAGGGAAATAGAATCACTGTAATAAATAGGACTGAGCTGGTTCTGTATTTAGTGATTACCTGGAAATACTAATTATAATCATGCAATCATTGATGATACAACTATAATCAAATTGCTTTTTAAATGTAATCTGTGCTATTCATAGTTACTTGGTTATAATAGGTCCAGTACTAAAAATATAGTAATGGTGAGAGTAGCAACATTAACAGTATCTTGAAATATGATCATATTGTGTTTTCATAACATGGTTCACATTCTGAGTTGGATTTAGGTTCAAGTGACACTGTAAATGAAAGTGCACGTGTTTGTGTGTGTGATTGGGGGGGGGGGGGGGGTTTGCAGCACCTTGCTGTCGTAGTCAGAGGTGTTGACGCAGGCTTTGAGGACGTGGAGCAGGGAGTCGACCAGACCTTCACAGCAACGCAGCTGACTCCTCGCCTCCTCCCCTGCTGAGCTCAGGTTCCTTACACGCACGCAGACACACACACACGGACACAGATTGAGATGTGAGTTGCAGTGCGTGGATTCCCCCACAGGGCGGCTGAAAACCTGCCTGGATACAGTAAAGGATTGGGCCCATCCTCCAATAGGAACCCTCAGCCGCTGCTAATGGAGAGCTGACATGAGACGACTGCACAACGGCCCCGCACTCCCACAATGCATTTCTATAGCATCAATCTACAGCCTCCTTCAGTGGGAGTGCAGAGAGACGCCTGGAGGCTCACGTGAGCAGGAGCATTGTTTAGAGTCACTCAGAGGAAATGGATGATGATTACGACTTGGTGACGACACCGGTTCCTCTCAAGCCCAATTGAACTGGGGAGTCTCCACTCAGCAGGTTTAAGTAATTTGATTTAGCCGAGCCGTGGGCCAATCAGAGGCCGCGACTGCAGAGCACGGCTGTCTGATTCACTCACTAGACGCTGCTTTCAAGCTCCACTTGGCATTTATATGCAAGCAAAGCTGCAACGTCGCATCTCTGCTACTAGAGTCTGTGTGTTTCCATGAGGCAATTCAACCTGGCTTCGTTGATTAGTCAATAAAGAAGAAGGATAATCGGGCCAGTAGTGTTGCTTTGACAACTTTCAGAGCAAAAACGTTCAAACATTTTCTGGTTTTATTTTCTTCAATGTGAGAATTTGCTGCTGCCGAAATTGTATTCCTCCGGTAGAAGGGCCTCAATCTCCCCCTGGTGGCTGGCTCAAGTATAGCCTCCTATACTGCCTCCTCCATGTTAAATAATGGGACTAAAAAGTCAAATTACATGTGAAATATTACTTTCTGTCATCTAATGATGCTATATTATCTCATGAAACCTCCAGCAGAGACTGACTCGCGATCGGTCGGGGGTGTGATGCTTTGCGCGGGTCAGTTGTGTTTCGTGAGCTGCGAACTGAAACGTCCAGTCAGTACTTTTCTTTTAAGATCTGTGATCAGATGCACACTGAAGCCTTCACGCCTGCATTAAATCCACACGACGGAGCCTCCCATTGACGGATTGTGCGAGCATGATAATGTGCTGTGGGTTTACAGACTCACCACGATGGAGATCAGACAGGAAAACAGGAGTGCCGACGACTAATAAATTCAAAATTTGCCCTTGCATTTCAAAAACTGAACATCAATTTAATGAGCTAAATGCCACGCCGGGTATTCAAGAGGAAACGAGAAGTGATTTATGTGGACTGGGACAGATCTGACTGTAAGGAGTTGTATAAATATGTAGCAAAGCGCTGATTAATTTGTTAAAACGTGCTCCTTAAAGCTCCTTATTTACTTTGATAAATAACAAGACGAATGGCAGATTTGATCATTAGTTCTGAACTGTTCAGAACTCTGTGCTCGACTCCTCACCTCAGGCAGCCGGTGGTGTTTCGCAGCAGCAGGGACGACTGGAACTTGACCTTGTGGTCGTCGCGGTGCGAGACGCTGCTCCAGCCCGAGTGGGGGATGACCACCGTGTTGGTCAGCGTGCTCAGGGCGTCGCGGATGATGGTCATCTTCACCGCGTCGCACGAGGAGAGGTTCCACAGGACACCTGCATGGGGGGGTTTCAAATATGTTATTCCATCCAAAACTGTTTGTCGAGTAGAAAAAATATAATATTCAGTTCTACAGTCTTTTTATTTATTGGAGTTTTGTCACGAGTCTGATGTTACGTGCACTGGGAAAGTGATTGCTTGAGAGACCAGTTTGTACCACACTGGCAGGATGTCAGAAAAGTTGAGTGACTGGGGCAATCCCCCACAGAGAAATGTTTCCAACATCAAACTTTTGTGCATCCTAAACATTTAAAATAGGCAAAAACAAGCTGTTGTATTTGTACATTTGCAGATATATACCTGAATATCAAGTATTGTACTTCATGTAGGGGGAAAAGGTGGATCCAGACTTTCCCAGAGTTTTAAAACCGTATGAGGCCTTGCCCATGTTTTCCTCTGTATCTGCTCCGTCTAGCAGCTTCATCTCCTGGTATTAAAAAGTATGTGTGGCTGCAGGCACAGTCGTCAGCATCCTGTTTCCAAAGCACTTTATTCTAGCATCTGTCCCGGGGACTGTGCCGAGATCTGTTCCGTCGACGCCGCGCACCGACTGTTTAAGCCACCGCCGCCGTTCTCACCTCCCACAGAACAGCCGACATTCATTTTCAGACACTGCCAGCCAGACAACAAACGCCCACTCACAATGCATCGAGTTGCATTTTGCATTCAGAATCTGTTTTTGTCGACACGCGTGCAGCTTTCACCTGAATCTACCCCTCGGGGAGTAAAGAAGAAAAGTAGCCTACAAGTATTTTATGATCGTCTATATATACGTATTGTAATACAAATGTACAGATGCAAACTTTTCCCACATTTGTATTATTTAAAGACACAAATTCAAGACTTTAAGACACATCTCGCCACTTGGCAGCCATGGTTACGCCTTCGGGCAGAGATTTCAGGCTGACAAATCCAGGATCCCGGTTGAAGAGATGGGGACAGAGCCACGACTACATTCACTCAAATAGAAATTGCAAGTGTGTTAAATCTGATTTAATCTGATAAAAAAAAACAGCTTCAAAAGTCTTGCAATCTTGCCCCAGAGTAAGGTTTAGATAAGGTCTCTTAAGTGCTTCTTATAAGCATGTGCAGGGATTGGCTCCATGTGCTTCCTGTTCATCATAATGCAGCCGATTGGCTTATTGGGAAGAGGGGCGGGGCAAGTGATATACAACCACCATTTTTTTGTTAAAGGTGTAAAAGTGTTTAAAGTGGTAGGAAATGTATTCATCTTAGTTTGGGAGAAAGCCATTAATGTAACCCGACTTGACGTACCAGTAACCAGCTCGCGCACTTCGTTGTCGGTGGTTTTCCGGAGGAGTCGCAGCAGCGCGGGCACGCCGCCGCAGTTCCGCAGCGCTACCTTGTTGTTGTCGGTGGCCTTGCTGTACACCAGGTTCCTCAGGGCCCCGCAGGCGCTCTTCTGAACTTCCGCCGCCTTGTTGTCGAGCAGGTCCACCAGGTGCTGGATGCCGCCCAGGTGAGACACCTGCAGACCAGGGACCAAGAGGAAAGAGGAAGTTACACACTCGCTTTAAAAGTTAGCAGCAGCTGAAAGTGTGTCAGTACTCTGGTGGCCATGGTCAAGTAAACCTTAGAGTCTGCTGTCTACCAAACTGTCTGCTGTGTTTGCAAAGGCCTAATAGTGCGTGTGCGTGGCTGTGTGCAACATTATATAACACATCCAGGGTCGGTGGGGGTCGCCAGTCTCTGGCACCGTTATTTCGGGGGTCCCCGGTTGACAAGTTTGAGAACCCGTGCTATAGAGGATAGACTTGCAAACCAAAAGGCCTGAGTTTGATTCTTATGAAAGTCCATCCTTTAACAAGCGGAGCTACTTGACCAGAGACACACAAGCCTACTTCTTTGAGTTCTCAAGTCCTACTCACTGAGACTGAGTGGAATTATGACGTTATACACATGAAAGACTTGAGAACCCAAAGAAAGAGACTTGTGTGAGTCTGGTCAAGTAGCTCAGCTTCTTAGAAGATGGAATCTCATAAGAATCAAGCCCACCACTTAAGACTGCTGAGTCCATCCTGTATCACACTGAGCAGCTTGGTCACGATAAAGAACGTTCTGGGTCCAAAGCTCATTTAACTAGTTTTCTCAAGAGAAAATGCACTATACATATAGAACGTCCGTTACTCCCATTCCATCATCCTTCTGTAGCGTAGAGGAAAGGCTATAGGTCCCCATAGCGCAATGTTCTTGGTTCAAAACCCGCTCAAGTTACCTTTTAAGTCCTCTTGTGAACATGTCCTCAACATATTGGTGTCCGTTAAAAGTATTCCATTGTCCTTCTGTAGTGTGGAGGTAATGCGAAAGGTCTTTGGTCCAGAAGGTTCTTGGTTCTAATCTAACATTAGTCAGTTTTCCATTCGTGCCTACTCCATGAAATAAAAAAAGGCCTAAATTTTGAAGAAAGCAAATACAATGTCCAGCTGAATGGCTCTAATGGTTAGAAGCTAGCCTCATAGACCCTTGTCCCCGGGCTCAAGTCTCTCAGTTAGAGGATGTACTGATACATCTGAGAATGTGGGTTCAAATAGTCAAACCTTCAAAGAAACTTCAAGCAGGTGTCTGATGCAGTGGCTCAGGTGGTTAGAAGGTTCACCCGTAGATTGTGGCCATGGGTTCAATTCATGCTTCAGCTAAACAATTTTCAATTTGAACCACATTCAGGAGCCAAGTCCCACAGGCTGATTGTCTACTGAAGTGGCTCAGACGGATAGAAGGTTGACCCTTAGATTGTGGGCCATGGGTTCAATTCTTGCGTCGGCCAAACAATTTTCAATGCCCCAACCCAAATTGTCAAATGTTCACAGAAAGCAAAAACAATTGTCCAGTTTCATGGCTTAAATGGTTAGAAGAACTGCCTCATAGACCCTTGGACCTGGGTTCAAGTCTCTCAGGTAGATGATTTACTGATATGTCGGTTCAATATTTATGTGCTGCAGTAAATTTATCAAGATTGACATAACAAGTGTAAAGTTAAAAACGCCAGGAGAGAAGTTGAGACTGCCGATGCTCGGTGGCGTGGGGGCTTTGTGTGCCGGCTATGGAGCCGGCCGGCCAGTCCAGGAGAGGCTTGTTCGAACCCTGCACGAGTAGCTGGTGAATGACATATCGTAAGGAGAGAAAGTGGGTCACAGTGGGAGGATGTGGTTTACAGAATAGGAGGAGTTAATAGTCAGAGTAGGAGGAGTTAATAGTCAGAGTGGGAGGAGTTTTTAATGGGAGGGTTTTTTAAAGGGAGGAGGTGGTAAACTAATAAATTCTAATAATTAAAAATAAAAAAAAAAAATAATAAATGTCAGAGTAGTCAGAGTGGCACACATGCTCACAAGGTGTGTATGAGGTTTGTTGTGTGTGTCTGAGTGAGTATGAGTATGAGTGTGTGCTGTATGCTGTGTGGAGTGTGAGTGTGTGAGTGTGTGTGTTAATCTGATCATACAGGATGAGATTAGTAAAAAGAGTAGGAGGAGGTCAATATAGGAGAGGTAGAGTAGAAGGTAAAACAGATATGTTATTTAATCTTTGTAAAAAAGCTTTTATGCTAAATGACTTATCTTTACACATGGTATGGTAATCTTGATAAATTTACTGCAGCATGTAAATATTGACCCCACATTGTCCAATGTATCAGTACATCCTCTAACTGAGAGACTTGAACCCGGGTCCAAGGGTATATGAGGCAGGCTTCTAACCATTTGAGCCATGCAAACGGACAATCATTTATGCTTTCTTTGAACCTTTGACTATTTGCGTTGGGTTTGGGCATTGAAAATTACTTGGCTGATGCAAGAATTGAACCCATGGCCTACAATTTACGGGTCAACCTTCTAACCGTCTAAGCCATTGCATCAGACACCTGCTTGAGGTTTCTTTGAAGGTTTGACTATTTGAACCCACATTCTCAGACGTATCAGTACATCCTCCAACTGAGAGACTTGAGCCCTGGGCTGGACGATTGTCTTTGCTTTCTTCAAAATTTAGTTAAGACTTTTTTTTTTTTATTGCATGGAGTATGTGAGAATGGAAAACTATCTAATGTCAGATTTGAACCAAGAACCTTCTGATCCAAAGACCTTTAGAATTACCCCCACACTACAGAAGGACAATGGAATAGCTTTAACGGATGTTCTATATGTAGAGTACAATTTTCACAAGAGAGCTTAAAAGGTAACTTTAGCGGGTTTTGAACCAAGAACATTGTGCTATCGAGACCTATAGCATTTCCTCTATGCTAGAGGATGACGAGGGAATGTGAGTAACGGACGTTCTATATGTATAGTGCATTTTCACTTGAGAAAACTAGTTAAATGAGCTTTGGACCTAGAACGTTCTTTATCGTGACCAAGCTGCTCAGTGTGATACAGGATGGACTCAGCAGTCTTAAGTGGTGGGCTTGATTCTTATGAGATTCCATCTTCTAAGAAGCTGAGCTACTTGACCAGACTCACACAAGTGTCTTTCTTTGGGTTCTCAAGTCTTTCATGTGTATAACGTCATAATTCCACTCACTCTCAGTGAGAAGGACTTGAGAACTCAAAGAAGTAGGCTTGTGTGTCTCTGGTCAAGTAGCTCCGCTTGTTAAAGGATGGACTTTCATAAGAATCAAACCCAGGCCTTTTGGTTTGCAAGTCTATCCTCTAACAGACTGAGCTACATGACCAGACACATACACCTGTCTCTTGGGTCCTCAAGACTTTAATATGATCAATTTTTATTCTGTGCATTCGAAGCTGTGGCCAATGTTCATCACCATCGTGCATCAAATTGCTGCAGCCAGACGTCGCAGGACACATTTAGACTCGGAGCAGAGCGCTTCCCCTCCTCCAATTCCAGATCACAGAAACAAAATTTAATCATGTGAAAGAAACGGAGAGGGGGGGAAACGGAAAATGCATTTTGCAGCCAGTCACTTTTGGATTCATGTCTCTCAAATTCAAAGGGATGAGCGTCACTGTCACAAATCATGTTTTGACAGATCCACAGGAGGTCACCTTCAGAACAGCTTCACACTCCCGATGAGAAGCTCTTTTTAATAATGAACACAGTTATAGAATCAATGCAGCTGTTTTATTGAATCCTGATAAATTCTGGAAGGAAATAATGAGAACATATAGTGAGAAATATTATGTCAATCATCAATATATCTGCTTCTGATCATTAATTCCATGGCACCAGTCATTTCCCATAAAAAAATGTTTTAATTCAAATAACATGACTCAGTTTTATCCTCTGGTTTATTTCAGGTGATTATGGATAGCAAGCAGTTGAGGGTCTAAAAATTCCAATTTAAATCTCCAACACAAACTATTATAGCAAACTGACAAAGCTTCCAGGCAGTTTTGAGAGGCAAAAAGAAAAGATTAATGTGGCGATGACATCTTTCCTGCAGAGCGTCGCTGTGACATGTTCAAAAACGTCCCTGTGTCATCTCGATAAACAAACTGGTCTCAGGAGAGCAGCAGATGCTCCCAGTCTGCCTCTCATTCCGTCTTCAAACCATCACCGGGAACCTTCCCCTCTGACTAAATGAGCAGGCGCGGGTCCAGGCCACTCCGAAGGGCTAATTAAAAGCTCAGAGTTGATGTACACAGACACAACAGGGGACATCTGCTGGAGCGTTAGTGAGCAACACAATCACTTTTTCAAAAATATCAAGAATTTAGATAAATGTAATTATTCTTGATCCATTTTAGATGTACGTATATATTAATTAATCATAATATATCATTTCATTTTCAGTGCATTCGTAAGTTCTCCTTGTTCAGGAGTGAAACCTTTGGGTGAGGAAGCCCTTCCCTCCACCTGAGGACTGAGTCATGTCTGTCCTGTGTGTCCGGTCACCTTACCTCCACCTTGATCCTGTTGTCCCCGTAACACAGATGCTGCAGGTAGGCGGCGGCGTTGGCCTGGACGGAGGGGAAGTGATGCTGCAGCATGTGGATGACCTCTGGCAGCTCGGGGTCACGCCAGGCAAACTCCCTGATCGGAGAGAAAGAGGAACGTGTGCATGATGGAGATTCAAAATTAAATCGGTGTATTGAAATTAAATCGTATTAGTGTGGACGTTGCCTGTGTGTTTATGTGCATACCTAGGGTCCTTATGTATGCTCTCGATGGACGGGGTGCGTGTAGCAGCCCGGTCCATCAGACCCGAGTGCCGGTGCGAGTAGCCGGGCTCGCCGGGCGCCCTGTAGGAGTCGACGTACAGAGCTGCAGTGCTCAGCCCGTAGCTGCTTCTTTGGTATGGCAGCGTGTGGCTTCCATGGCTTGTGGTCCGCGGGAGTGTCCCCATGCCTGAGGGGAAAGAAACCAGGCAAAGCAGCGTCAGGGCTGCAGATCAAAACACAGCCCAGGTCAAACAGAAAGGGAAAATCATACCATGTTATAAGTGATTAAATGAGCAGAAGATGGTTTGAAATCCTTGATACAAAACGTCTTTTGTTTTAACGTCTCGTCTTAAACGAAAGCAAAACGATTCCTCAGATCCTCCACTATCAAACCCCACCGAGCTCTCAGCTTGAAAGTACTCTGCCAAGGCTTCCATTAAGAAGCGGCAGGCTACATGAAAGGTTTCAGCCTAATTAAGTTCGGACCTCAGGGAGCGGTAACAACAACAGTTTGCTGTCGCTGTAAACTGTGATTTCCATTTTCCCACCACAGATTTTTTTAGAGCGATAATCTTCAATCATGACGATACTAAAGCAGCTAAACAGTCCTGTTCCGTCGCTTGTCGGGAAGAACCTGTGTGATTGCAATACCTGTCCTGTAGAGGGAGCCCTGGGGGTCGTTGGAGGGGCTATGGTACAGAGGGCTGTGGAAGGATCGCTCATCGAAGACGGGCGTCATGTGGCAGTCTGGAGACAACACCGCCCTCAGCTCTGGATCGATCTGCCCCACGTGGCCGGCGTACGAGCTGTGGAGCCCTGAAGGTTCAAACAAGCGTGACAAAATACTTAGACGGCAACAAAACGAAAGGAGATATTGACGAGCGGAGCCGATTAAATTAGTTTTAATTGATCTTAAAAACAAAGCAGCACTGGCGTCCACGATCATTTAAAGGTACAAACACAGATGGGCAGTTGTAATGCAATCCATAATGGTGTTAAATAACAACCAGTTTAAAGAGTTTGATCATAAACTCGAAAGACATGCACATTTTTCTGTGTTTCCAATCGCTTTACCGATTGTTTCAGACAGAGGCTGAAAAGAGGAGCTGCAGGAATGGACAGTGTTTTCTGACCATTACAGCACGGAAACCTTTTCACTTAATAGCAGTACTTCAAATTGTGAACATGAATATGAATAGAATGTGTAAAGTTATCTAACAGAGGTCCACATACAACAGGACTGTGCACGTTCGTGTGTCCTTCCAAAGGAGCGTGCCTGGCCGTCGAGAGACTGTCCCGTTTTGTTCGTGTTCATTAGAAAAGAAAAATATGTAAATCAGCAGAAGAGCTGCAGTGAGGAAACGGCTCTGTCATCACCAGCGCTCTGTGCATATTGTGCGCTTCAGATCCGTTGCGGCTGCCCCCCCTCGTGCCCTCCAGCCTCTTTATAATTAGAGCGCTCTTTGAACTGATCTGCTGTGAGATTGGAGGATGGAAAAAGCCTCGGCTCTGATCGCTGGAGTCGCTGCTGACGACAACGGCAGGGCGCACGCACGGGGAAGATGGCGAGTGGCCGTCGTGCTTCTCACCAGCACAACAGCAGCTGGGATGAGTCGGCGTTAGGGCATGTGGTGTTGGCCGAGATCTTGTTTTTCACAGCCTCACCTAGCGAGGATCAGAATAATGTCTGACCATGACAAGCAAAAAGACTCAGTTGTTATTAATATCACATTTCTTTTTTCCTTCTGGACAGTTAGTATTAGGTAAATGGCCCCGTACACACCTGATATTTAGAGTTTTACAGCTGTTATAATATAGAGCAAATCCCTGCAATATTACTATTATTTGAAATCGAAACCTCAACCTGGTGGTGACGTTGCAATTTATGAAGAAAAAAAAAAACAGATCCTCTTGCAGCTTACGTTGTTTTGTTTTGGCTGCTCACCAGGTTTCACTACCTAAGCTACGAGTGTTGCTGATCAGTAATAGCCTAATCTCGTATATATCCATCTATCGCTTATCTCCCTCATGTAATCTGGGATTATGTCAGATCTGCAGATAACTGGGAATAAGGACTTAAAGCGACGTGTTAGGCCACTTAGCAGCACAGCCGGATGAAAGCGACTCGGCTGTATAGGAGGCGTTTCGCTCAGTTCACTGCGTCGGCCAACACACACACACACACACACACACACACACACACACACACACACACACACACACACACACATATACATGCATACAAACATCCCTCTTCTCCTGATGCGCACACAGCTGCATGGAGAAACACACATGGACACGCATCATATGGAAGTAGACTAAAGCAGCCAAGCTCTGATCGCGGCATTATAAAGCTTTTCAGTTGCCATCAGCTGATAATCACATGCTGATGCTCCCCCCGGGGGCTTTGTGATGGAAACAACCCTATATGGGTCAGTGGGAGCGGCTAAGTGAAGTGACAGGGGGCGGGACGGAGGGATGAGTCGCCGCAGCATCAGCACCACTCCTATATGATCCTCCACCTGCCACACAGCAGCGTGTAGATGATGATGATGGGTTAATAAAACACGACGAGGTTTGATTTTCTTAAAGGTTTCCGATGTTAAGGTTAAATGTTTTGACACCAGCGAGACCCTGATGACACTGAACTGCAGTACAGGAATAATCCCTTCTTAAATTACTCGGCCTCAACCAATCAACGAAGGCTAAATGGTCCTGGATGATAAATCGATTGACAGATAATTTAGATTAAACCACAAACCAAATCAAACTTATTTTTGAGTGTAGACTCACACAAAAAAAAAAGGTATAATAAATTTGAAATCATCAATAACCAGAGTGCCACTTGTTCTTTGGTATATATTGTTGTATTTTTGCAGTTGGTTTAAATGGTGATGTCATTTAATTTATTGAATGCGCTGTGTGTATTTTTATAGCTGTTGCTAAGTAAACAACTTAAAGGTTTAAATATATGAAGATGTATTTATTGCTTTTCTCTGTTTTCCATCATTCAGTCCATTGAATATCTTTAGAGATAAACACAAAACACGTGCAGCCATTTTTCACTACTTAAAGAATCATTAATCACAGATGATTATTCATCAAAACACGAACAAGTCAGATTAATCAATAGGGGAAAATAAGATTAGTTGCAGCCCTGAAGGATAAACTTGCAATCTCTAAACCGACCCTGCTTATTGGTTGATGCTTAATGCAGCTAAGGTTGTAAAAGTGCAGAGTTGCTGCTGTGGCTGCAATGAATCATTATTTGACTATGGGTTTATCTTCCTATCATTTAATCAGTTCATTGAATAATTGTTTGGTTTATCATCTGTACCATTACTGTCTCTACTACACAATTCATGCATGTTATATAACAAGCAACACTTTATTATAAAATGCCATAATTAGCCTTACAATGAACGTATATACATTGGTATGGATGGCATTGGCTGGTATATGTATAAACAGAAAACTAACATGATATAACACAAGCTTAATTTATCGGGTGAATTAGCATTGGTGAGAATACATGACATGCTCTTAAATCTGATTATAGCTATTAAATCGTATTATTAACCTTTTACTAGGCGATTAGTGCTTTTAAAAGGGTCTATTGTGAAATGAGCTACTTGGTATGTCGGAGCCTATTAATAAGACATCGCTACATGTTTGCTTGTGTTTAAATAATGAATTGCCGATGTGCAACCGAGTGTGGACTTATGATGCAGCTGCAGGACACTTTCTCTACAGGAAACAAGAGGAAAATGTAGTGGAAGCACTTAAACAGCTGTGATCCACTGGTATCATGCTCTTTCATACCGTAGATCCCTCTCTCTCTCTCTCACTCTGATTTGTTTTCCTTTACGCTGCCGCACATCAATCACACCCGGCACCTAAAAGCTCACGTCGAGCCCGAGCTCAAAACATCTACCTGGTACAAAAGAAAGATTAGAATCCTTGTTCCTCCGCACCGGCGTGCATCAATGTACAATTCCATCAAAGCAGGCGGCATCATCTGCCAGTGCACAAAAAAAAAACTCCATGAAATCGACTCCCTGCAAGATAAAATCTCTGCCAAGCTTGCAGTTGTATGAAAGTCATTTTGTTCAACACTCGGCTTTATTTAATGATTCCCGCTGCTTCCCGGAGATACAGGGAGCTGTGCTGAGTCCCCCCCCGCCCCCCCCCCCCCCAAACAGGAAAGGTTATTAAATCTACAGAGGTAGATACTTAATATTGCATGTTGAATACATACAGAGAATAAGATGTAGAGCCAGGCTCCGGAGCATGGCTTTGTTTATTCACAAGAGTTTGCTGAGAACACACTGTTGCAAACACTCATCTTTTTTTGTTTACTGCAGAACTGTGAGCTGCTCAAAGGAAACTCTTCTGGTCCAGATGTTTTTGACCTGGTTGGATTTAACCCTGCAGCCGTCCACGATGCAAAGTGACCTCCCCGACTTTTATTATGTTCACTCATACAAGTCGTCCACGGCTATGTGTAAAGTGGTACGATATCAAAACACCATTAATAGGAGGCTAAATTTGTGGATCCCAGAAGTTTAACTTTTAAAACCATTTACACACAACAGAAACTGCTCATTTTATCACCTTCCACAGCTCCAATCCAATAATATAGATACTTATGCATATATATTCAGTTTATTCTATACATATTTATGGATCTGTGACAGTTTTATGACAGATTGCCATCGAACTGAAGCGTTCTACAAAAACCTGAATGTAATATTTCAAAACTATGCATAATCTTTGCCTCTTTGTGAGCTGCTGTGCAGTTTAGCATCTCCAGGCCCGGGACACTTGATCAAACGAGACAGATTAGAGGTGAGAATGTGTGACACTTGAGATGAGGCTTGGCAAGTGCAGTTCTCACTGGAGGGCTTCCAAGCCCAAAAGGTTGGGGAAGCGCCGCTGATGGATCTGGATGTTGTCTCATTAATTATAGACGCGTGCTAAATACCGACACGATGTTTTACATGTGCAGAAAAATACAGGAACATCTGGGAAATCCATTTCAAACAAGAGCGAGAGGATGGGAGTTTGAGTGGATTGATGTCTAATGTGGACCACACCAACAGACAGCAGGATATGTAAATGTCTGACTGACCTATGAGGCTGTCGGGGCGGGGCAGTGCGCTCCTCTGGTACAGGCCGTACGGGTCAGCTCCGTAGGCCAGCGGCTGGCTCTGTCTGGGCAGTGTGGAGCCGTAGTGCTGCGGCACCGCCATCATCCCCGAGCGCAGCGGGGACCCCGTCAAAACCCTCCCCTCCACCAGGGAGAGGGTGGAGCCCAGGCGCCCGCCATTGCCTCCTCCTCCTAAGACACCTATTCCCCCAAGACCCAGGGCCTGTATGCCGCCGGTCGGTGAGGTGGGTGACGGGCAGGAGGGCGGCATCGCGGTGCCGGCAAACACGGCAGCCAGAGGTTTGGGCTCGGAGAGGATGGGCGAGTCGTAGGTGCTGCCTTGGGATGTGCGCAGGGAGATGCGGGAGGGCGACACAGTGCCGGCGGTGCCACCGCCAGGAGACTGGCTCCTGGAGGGGAGGGAGGACATCCTCCGCAACACCCGGCTGGATGCCTGCAGAGAAGAGGGGAGACAAATTACAGCTTCTAGAGACTGTAAACGTGACAAATAACACCAATTGTATGTTAATGAAGGCATCTGTTTTTATTAAAGCTTCGTAAAATGCCCTTTTTATTTCCACAGGTCGTTATGCTTGTGCAAATACCATTGAAATTAAATCATGTACGCTATTAAGCATGTGTTTAATGTCGAGGAAAATGCATGGAGGCCGACACACATGAGTAGGCTCATTACAGAAAAAACAAACTCAATGATAAAGGAGAATTTAGAGTTTAAAAACGAATTGAAGAATAAGCACAAAACCGTTTAAGGAAATAACTTAATGTAAATGCATCACAATCCCCTACTTATCAATAGATCAGTAATATTTATCAGAAAATCTATCGTTACCTATAAAAACAAGCAATGAACAGAATAATAGGAATCATACAGAAGAAGTGAACCCGCTTTAATCACGACAGCCAAGCACCTACTGCTCCAAACTTTGTGAAATTAAATTAAATCTCCACTGTCATTATTAAATTACCCTAAAACATTAGCGTGTGTTCACCGTGCTGCTTCCATTTGCAAATACACCTGCCAATTACCAGTAAGAAGACACTCTGAGGCAGGGTGCTTCATCACGTCTGACGGAGGGCATCATTATCCTTATCGTCTGTCGGAGTAACTCAACTTGCCTTTGAATAAATGTCTAAATTCATTAGACTTGACAGAACATTTCATATTTATGGTGACAAATATTTGCTTTTTAATCCCCATTACCAAATGTAAAACTGCCCCTCAATTACAGCCTGAGCAACTGGATGCTGATATGTGGCGCCTTAATCCATCCACGCCTGGAACGCCGCGGAGGGAAATTAAGAGCCGAGACATGTCAACCCATCCAGCGAGGCTGCTGGGTGTGGAATAAATCAAGGGAATTCGAATGGGCTCACCATTATCTGTCACTCCTGCTTCTACTGTCGCGCAAGGCAGCGTGTTATCATTAGCTGATACAGTTTGAGTCGGAGCGATTTAAAGGTAAGACTGGATTGGATTGTGAGATGTTACAAATCAATTGTTTTAAGGACTTATAAGGAGGAAGACTTCAGGACATCTGGTGATGAAGATCATGTGACTAGTGGTGTGACCCTACCTGCCCGGAGGCTTGGCCCTCCGCCCTCGGGCTCCTCGATATCGAGGCCCGGGGCTCCGAACGCACCACGTTCTGGTTGCTGTAGTAGCTGACGCTGCTGTCCTGGTACCCGCTGTCCGAGTACGTGGTCATCTGGGCCGAGTGGCCTCCCGAGTCTGAGAGGAAACAAAAGATGAAAGCCGCTGAGGAAACTCCTGCGTATTTACATTCCCCTCATCGCTCCCTCCCAGTGGAGCAGTGGGATGTGCGATCAAACCCATCAGCGCAACCGCCATCACCATCAGTCAATGCGGTTTCCTGATTTGCATATTATCTCTACTTGCCTTTCAACTTGTTAAAAGGCAGTATGCATATCAATACATGGGCATGGATCTATCTGCATTAAGCCTTCATGCTGCTCCTGAATCTGCTTCAATAAGGCTGGCCTACTTTCTCCTGTAGGATAAGGAGGGGGAAACATGTGCAGGATATTTTTACACCATCCTCCGACCACTCAAACAACAAGGACTATAAATAAGACCAAAGGCAAAATTAGTTTTAACATTTCAAACAGCTACTGAGGAAATACATGTTCACTAATGACGATGAAATGTTGCCCCCTTTTTTTTCCGTCTTTGCAAAGAAAAATCTATTTGAAAATCGTTTTCTGTAGCACGGTCCAAGAACGATCCAAGAAGAAGAGAAAAACTGAATTCACAGCAGCAGCAGCAGCAGCAGCAGCTGTGGTTTTAACACAAACTTTGAGGAAGCTTGATGGACCCGAATGTCAACCGCTCCGGTTGACAGGCTGGTGGTTGTACCGCAGAGCTCCCGGGTGTGAATACAGGCGGAACAAGAGACTTCAGATCAGACAGCAAAGAGGAGACAGACCTTATGTTTTGAGAGATTTCACCTGATCTGAATCGGGAGCTGTTGTTGCAAAAATTAGACACATGCAGACAAGAGGAGCCCAGGAATCAAACCAACAACCTCCCTGTTAATGGGCAAGCATCTCCTCCTCCTGAGTCGAAGTTGGCCCTGAATAAAACTTGAATGAATGGTGTTGATAGAAATACGGTGGCCATATAAGAGTGTGTGTGAATGGGAGACTGTGCCTTGTACTGTAAAGCGCTTTTAGAGTTCAATAATAAAAAAGAAAAGCTCTATAAACACAGTTCCCTTATTTTATATCAATACTACTGTCAGCAAATCCCATTAAAAGACCAAATCATTAACAATCAATTATTGATAAAAATCGTTAAATTGCAGCTTATTCCTCTGCAACTAGAATCTCAATTGTTGTCCTGACACACACCAGTGACCCCGTTGGTGACATCTAACTTCATCCACACGCAAACACACAAACACACACTACTTTATTTGAACTCCCACACACACACACAAACCGTCCTGCTGCCCCAAATGCTCACTAGAGCACCAAATGTGGATTAATCCCCTGCTGAAAATAGTCCCCCCGGCAAATGCACCAAAACCTCCTGTTGGCCAAAAATGACAGTTCTCAGCTGTTTGGATATTTGTGATCGGCTTTTAAAAGATTCTGATCTTTATCATGCAGGATTGAAGAGTTGTAAATTGGAGAGAGAGAGAGAGAGAGAGAGAGAGAGAGAGAGAGAGAGAGAGGGGCTAAAACGTTATTGGTTTTGGCTGCTTCATGGGATTTGTTGTTCGGGTTCAAGAAAACTCACAAATCATGGGTGTTGTCTATATTTATATGTTTTCTCTGTCACCGAATGTGGTTTCTTGCCAGAAGTGTATGTGTGTGTGTGTGTGTGTTGGGGGGGGGGGGGGGGGTGTTTACAAGAAAAGAGCTCATAAAACGCAGATTGTCATAGACAAATAAAGAGTTGTTTATGTCGCCAGGACGCTTTTAAACCACCCCCAAACAGTCCTGATGTGGCAGATTAACTGACATTAAGTGTTCAGTTCTCAATAAATAACAAGTGATTGAGCAATCTTTTATGAACTATAAGGCATTGAATGTTATTGAGACATAGTTCAGATTGGAGGCCAGGTAGGCAGGAGCTTTGGACCAAAAATATCTTATGATTACAAGTCTCGTGACTCATGTTCTGACCTCTACTGTGTAGCTTGCGTCAATTAAACAATATGGAAATTAAGTAATAATGTAATTTAGATATTAGAATTTTAAATAAATGCTGTTAATAATTAAGAAAAGTAAGTAAATGGAACGACAAACAATCCAAGAAGCATGCCGCCTTTTCTACATATAAGGAAAATTATGTTTCCAACATCATCAGCTAAAAATCGCATTGTTTTGATTAGTAGTGATGTTGTTCAGGTAGTGTACATTTAACAGACCCTCACTGTCATTCAGGGAGTTGCGGTCCTGCTCGGGCGGATAGAGTCCCTCCTCCGCCTCCAGGTGGCGTCCAGACGCCTCCATGGCTCCGCCCAACGACCCTCCACCTGCCAAGTGTCCGTCATTTAGTTAAAAGCATTCAGCCAATCATTTAACTGAATGTACATGAAGAAGTGACAGCTCGTCCCCTGATAATCTGTTGATGAAAAGTCTGAATGAAAACAACTTAGCAGCCTCTCCTCTGCAGACAGGAGCCTCTTAATCTTACAAGTGAAATATATCAATTCTTTGTCAGGAAAATTGCAGCATCTTATCGCTGTTCATCTGTTTTATTGGAACACTGACAGTGAGCTATGGGTGAGGAAATGGAGGAGAGGAGTCGGTGACAGAACAGTAAATTCAAAGCCCACGTGAACCGGTGGAGACACCGTTTTGTTTTTGCTTGACCGCTCTGCGCCGCGTCCTGGCAACTCTCAGGCCTCTGGAGGTTTAAACAGGGAGAAGAGTTTTCTAGAAGTGTTGTGGATTTGATCTCATCTCAAACTGTGGGGTATAAAACTCTACGTAGCTTAACAGGTGTTTTACTTTTATAACACTTCATTTTGAGACCTGTGGCACCGATCCTTCAGCTCACTTGTTCGATTTGAGATTAGAATAAAACATGAGCGGTGAAAAGGAGGAAATCTTACCTGCAGACCTCCATGCAAACGACTTCTCCGATGAGCTTCAGGAGGAGAGAGATGCGAGAGCAGAGAGAGACGTAAATCAAATCAGAGTCACGGACCAATACTTTATATTCAATAAGACCAAGGAGAAGAAGGAAGACAGTGTTTGGGAAGAAACAAACAAAAACTGTGCATATACTTTACATATCTATACCTTTACTTTCAGTGCACAAGCAAAGCAATGTTGCAACTCCTGTTAATTTTGTTTTAATGACTTAGTTCTTAGTAGTTTCACTCCCTTAATGACGCATGATTGTTCTCATCAAGATTCATTCATTATTCTGTGAGAAATCAAAAGAATCCTGAATCTGGATCAACTCCAACATTTATCAGGATCTTTGTTGGTTCACGGCTCACTCTTCTACAAAATGTCACGGATATCGGTCGAGTAGTTTTTGCGTAATCCAGGCGGAGTTTTAAAAATAATGTGCATTCATTTATTGAGATACAAAAACCAATAGGATTTGATCTGTTGTGGTTCAGTGCAAGGGAACCCACCTGCTGCTGTCTCCCGCTGGCGACTCAGCTCCCAGCATGCACCTCTCCAGCTGGCTGGCCACGATCTGCCGCTCCTCCTCCAGCTCCCGAGTCAGCCGCTCAAACTGCAGCTCCTACGGGCAAGACATTTACGTCGGTGATTATAACCCGACATCCGCCATGACACGGCAATTTAAGCCTCCTTTTAAAGACCTATTTGATGCCAGTTAGAATTAAATGTAAAACCCATTTTGTATTCAGCCGGCATGATTTGACTGATTTCTCACCGGCTGAGAGCTCGCTGAAGGGACGGCAGGCTTTTTTTTAAACCTGTTAAAGTGGATATGAGATTTAAAAACACTAAAACTGTGTCCACAACCTCTTAATGGACTTTAGCTCCGATAATGTAATTACTCACAGCTGAAGAATACCAGTGCAAAGCTCCGATGATTGAGCAGCTAATGGTTCGATTTTAGGGACAAGATCATAAGCAAACCACAGGTTCCTTTCACTCTTAGCATTAGACTAACCATTAGAAAGAATGAATCCTGAGTCGGTGATAAAAGTGTTTTTACATAAGTGAGACCAAACCCTTTAAAATGTCCAATATCTAAAACAATCCAGGTGCGTGAGCAATGCACGGCCCCCCTGTTGGCTCGGTTTTTCTCCTCTTCTCGGATTTTCTGGGTCAAATCTTGAGACGTAAAAAGCAGAAACCTCAGAGTCGAGTCTGCAGTGGGTCTGCTGTTCTCATATTTGCCATAATTTAATCCCCTTATCAGTCCCTCGCACGGCGGTGGCAGCGTTTGAGCTATACGTCCCCGCCACTTTCTTTTAATTGCAAGATGCCTACATAGCAAAGTTGTTTTGGCCCAGATTTGTCAACCAAAAGTGGCCTGATTTTGTTTTGGGCAATTTGAGGCCATTTTCACCATGGGCCACTTCAGGTTCACATCCACATTACACCTGCCCTGCTGCTCCTGTAAGTGATTCTAAAACGATTTAATGATTGTTCTATGCTGCTGGGTTTTCCTGCTTTTCTAAAGATTCATCCAGTTCAGCCGCACCTGTCTCCACTCTGCAAGTTTACAGTTAATTCAACAGCACTTTGTCTGAAAAGCACCGATCGTTTGTTCAATCGTTCATCACTTGCTTCCTCTCTCTCTCCCTCGCACAGGGACGCTGTCGCTTGTTTTATTTTAAGAATCATCGCAGTGCATTCATCACAGCGGAGTGAACTGTTTTACAACGTCACCGCTCCGAGGTGTTCATCATGTTGCCTCTCTCGTAATCTTTCCCGACTCACTCTTAGTCATTTTCGCGGTTTCGGTGTTTTTTAGGGAGTGGCAGGGTCGGCATACAAATTCAGGGGAGTGAGGGGATGGTGTGATGGATTGTGGGGGATCGCTCAGACAAACTGAAGGCGCCTGCAGCAGCTGTGGGACCTTATGGGGATGACAGCTCAAATATTACAGGTCAGACTTGCAGTAATTAAGGTCGTTAAAATAGAGACGCATTTTTAGGTCTGCCTGATTTTCGGAGCCTGTGCTCTCCTCTCAGTCTGTACCACCTAGAGAACAAGACGTGCATGAGTATGTGTACTGAAGGTTAATGGGAATCAGATGCTGCTCGTCAGCCCTGTTCATGATTTAAGTGAATCACGAGTAAATGGGCTAAATACCCCGCTCGTATTCACGATAACGAAGCTCTAACAAGATTTGTTTTTGCGCTTTAGTTGTTTGTACATTTCTAAATTTTGATTGCGTGCAGCAACAATGTGATATCTGTCTCTAAAAACAATAGAATTGAACCATCAGAGCCCACTTGTGTCATTTCTGACAACCTAAACAAAAAAAAGTAAAAAATATGCCTCTTATTTAAGCCCGCAGAGCTGGTGGGGACCCAATTCCTTCAAGAGTGTGGAAGTGAAACAGATTCTTTTTTTTCAGAGTGCGCCTGGACGGATGCTCCTTTTGGCACCGTCTCATTTGTATTCTGTTACATAACACCGGGGCTCGCCAGCTGCTTCATAAATCTTCCAGAAAACCACAGCTGGTGTCATCATGGAGGTCCGCGGGAGAATTAGCTGTCTGCAAAGTTAAAGAATAAAAGAAAGCACCTGACTGGAAGACACGCAGCTTCCCAGGAAACCTTGACGTGCAGTGATTCAGGAAATGTCAAAGTGAAAGATTCTGATAAGGTCACTGTGTTGACCGGGACACAGTGAACTGCCTAGTTTGTCGTCTCTGAAGATTTAAGATCTCTTTCATTCCTGTAGTTGGAGTCAATAAAATAAAAGGATCGCTAGTTGTATGTTTGGATCCCTTTGTTTTCGGGGAATATTTCCACTATCAAAAATAACACCGTGCACGCATTTGTAGTTCCTCCTCATCCTCACTTTTGTTTTGTAAATGTATTGTTATTTATTATATATGTATTTAAGGTATCCCTGATCATGTCCCTCTGTGGTAATACAAGCATTACTCCTGCAGGAGAAGCCCCACCACAGTGTGGCAGCTGGGAGTGGTTCATGTTCCAAACGCTCCACAGAGAAACTATTCTTTGTTGTTTCTGTTTTTAGTTCAAATCTGTGTTGAACTTTGAAAATCACATAAATGTGTCTGCAGGCACATCTGTTTGTCTTAGTTCACATTGTGGTGGATCACTGTAGCTGTCACTTTCATCTTCCCTCTCACTCCTTCTCCGCAGATCCTCATGAAAGAAAACGCGTTTAAACAAAGTCCCAGAGCGGCGCCGCGACCTGAAAGAGCTCCGGTGCCAACGGTGGCTCACATCCCACCTCCATATGGGGTTTAATGTTTTAGTCTGAAAACAACGAGCACATAGACACACACACATCAGGCCCGTGCACGTGATTTGGGCTGATTCCACAAGCTCCTTTAAGCCCCCCCACCTCACCGCTCTCGCCAAATGCCTCCTCATGGGCTCTAAACCGAACACACAACACCCTTTTTTAAGGGTCATTTAAACTCATTTTAAATCAATAAAAACTTTATTATGCCAATTTATAGCCTGTTCTTCTTCTTCTTTCCATATCTCATTAACAGTGAACTACTGCAGATATTGAAATCATCATGATAAATCCATTTAACAACTGAATACCTTTAAATGTGTGATATCTTCACATGAATTGCCTGCTCACCTTCCACTCTATCCACACCAGCGTTTTTCTAGTACAGTGGGGTAAACGTCCCTCAAAGCATAATCCCTTCAAAACTACAAAAGACACTTAAATCCATGCTGGCAGATTTTCATCTGTTTATGTCTCTTGATAAAAGCTCTGTTGTATTTGGGTCAGCTCTGGCCATGTGATGCATGGAGCCTTGGCAGCCTCTTTAGTCAGATGTTGTACAGTGATTTAGTTAATGGTGCCATCATGTCGACTGTTTGCTCGAGTCTCGTTCGCTGTAGAGCGAAGACGTGGGAGCAGACGCCGGAGTTAAGTGAACTGGCCTGGTTTCAGACGCCACGAGTCCGCCTCTGAAAACACCTTGAGAAGTTTGCCAGAAAGACACAGAACACCGGAGCGTTCATACAAAGTCGCTTTGGTTAAGTCCGCATGAAACTTTGATGATTCCCACGAGGAGCCCGGCTACGCAGAGCTAATTCGGCCGTGTTAATCAGTGTTGGTTTTTCTGCGGCAATTATTCCCAGTTAATTGGGGAGATGTTTGTCCACTTTTAGGGCTGATATGGCCCCGAGGCGGCTGCATGGAAGTATGGCAAAATGTTAAATGAATTGTGCGACTGCAGGAAAAGGCTGCGGCATTATTCCAAAAAAAAATTGTACATAGTCGCAGCTATTATTTCAAATAATCAAACCACTGCTTTTCTAAGTTCTATGAGTGGCGTCTGGAATACCCTACTGGGTCGGCTCCATCCATGGGCCCGAGCCCGGACAAGTGGAAGATGATTGAACTGGTTGATCAATGTTTATCAAATGAAGCGACTGCTGCCGCCCAACAAGCTGCAGCTTCAGGTCGCTGCTCACACAGGAACATTTGCTGAAAGACAGCAAGTGCATTCGAAACCTAAAAATAACACAATACGCTCCACTAGACCTCCGAGGGAGACAAAACACCTATTCACTGCAATCAGTGACTGGGTTTCCAAGGTGATAAAAAGCGAGATCGGTGAACAACAGAACAGTTCTAATCACCGAGGAGGATGTGAGGGAGAAACCTTGGGAGATGAAGGAGACCTCCCCCCCCCGGAGCGCAGAGTGACAGATTCAGATGTTTTATCGACAGGCTGAGGAGTGTCAGGGGACCCAGCAGTGTGCCGCTCAAACTGCACAGCCTTCAAAACGTGCTGCACACACACACACACGCACAAACACACACTGTCACGGCGTCACCGCTGCTGACTCGGCCTCGCTCTGCTGCTGCATCTTGCTTACATCACTTCAGAGCAGCGTGGAGACAGGACGGGAGCACACAGCGCTCCTTGTTCCGGCCTCGCCACGTCACCTCGTGGTGTCTGGATAACACGCCTAGCGCTGCCAAGCCAATGCGAGGCCAAGCATGTCGATGTCTCCTACCAGCCGGGGGCCATCGGACGCTTGTTGTGCGCCGTCACAAAGTGTTTCTTCTGACACCATCCACAGACCGCTGCATCCTATTCCTCCGCACTGTGTCTAATCTTAGCCCAGGACGTTTCTCCACTCTATCCAGGCCGCACCTGTGAGATCCCTGAAATGTTCAACCTACTTCTGCTCGTTTGAAACAGAAGGAAACTTTCGTCTTTTCTTTTCCGTTTCTCTCTCGGCCTCCATTTTGCGCCAAAGATCAACAATCACATGCCGAGCTCTCATCAGAGGGAGAGGAGCAGATAGGAGCTCCTGATACACCCACATTCGCCTTGAAAGATCAGAGGGCCCTACATCCAGCTTTTGTTTTTCCATCTCTCTCTTGCTCCCTGCGCCCACTCACATAACCCATAGATGGATTAAAAGACTTTCGGTCTCTGTATTCACCCGAACACCCACCTTTATGGAAAGAGCAACAAGTAGTGCTCGTTTTCCGAGGGCTGTCAAAAGGCATTTGGGGAGACGGTGGAAGTCATTAACTAGATGAGGCAGGCGGAGGCAGCGCAGGGTTCACTGGGAGAGTAAACAACTCCTGGAAATGCGAGGAGCATCCCACTCTGACGGGATCGGAAACAGAATCCCAGGGTGGATGCTCCTCTTTCATTTTCACAGCGCGGATCAAGTGAAATTAGCCTCCTCCTCCTCCACCACTGTGACTCTGCAGCAGAACCTCGAACGCTGACAGGCAAACCTCGGGCAGCCGTGATCTTGAGTCAACAAGGCACAACAGACACTCTGCCTTTCCGGAAATATGACAGAGAACAGGCATTCGGATTCATATATCAGACGGCAACAGTTTAGAGGTAGAGCCAGGCGGCGACGCAACTGGACTGAAGGAGCTGGTTCAACCCCTCAGATTCAGATGGTGACCCGGCGCCTCATCTGAGTCGATCCTTCTGCAGGAAACAGCTGCACTGGACTGTCAATCATCCGCACGGAGATCGGCCGCTCCTGAGAATTTGCTTTGACGATGCATGTGCGGTTCCTGGCCCTGATTGTCAAAATCAATCAGCGTGCAGAGCGCTGACGTGGCCCGGGCTGTTGTCCTTTTTATTGAGCTTTTTGTTTTCTCCCTCCATCCTGGGGAGAGCTTTGCTGAGCGTGCATGTTCTTTTTCAGGAGCGCCATGCGTCACATCCACACAGACCGGGACTCTGCTCTTACGACTGGGACCTGGTCGGCACAGTCACCACCGGCGGCCACCAGGAGCCTAACAAGGCCTCATCCCATTTTGACAGAAGCTCCCCAAAATTATATTTTATAAATAGCAAAAGATAAAGTTTCCAAATGACAAACTGCCAGTGTTTGTATTTGGGATATTTTGGCTTCATTTCTGGATGAAGTAAGAACGTGGAGACATGAAATCATATGTGATGCTATGTATACTGTTAGAAATAATCTATCAAGTATTATTCAATGACTTTTAATAAATACAGTGGAGGAGTTGATATATTGAGCGGATAGTTAACTCTCCTTGATTTCAACACGTTGCATTTGTAGCTATTTCCTTTCCTGCGAGATCTGATCAAGTTTCCCTCAGTGCTCCTGAAAAAAAACACAGCGGCCAGAGTTTGTATCCCGGGTCTAAATATTTCATGCGACATAAAAAAAAATGTGCGGCTAACAATTTCTTGGTTTGGAGCAGTAACTCCCTACAGGTTCCCTCCTGTAGGATGTAAATCCAAACAATCATCTTTGAGCTACACTAAAATAACGGGTTCCTTCCTGAGGCCTTAGATTCAACAGACAGGAGAGTTATACTTCAACTCCTCCTTAGTATTTTACCAACACTTTCTCAAAAATCTATTTCTTGGATGTTAAATGGGCTTTAGTCCAAACTGGAAGAAAAAGGTGACCATCGTTTCTGGCCACAGCCGGCAGGGATGTTCAGTTGAAGAAGACAGACCTGTTCAGTTCTGATCAGACACATATTCCAGTCTTGATTTCACAGAACGACACACAGAGCAGCTACACACGTCTCCTCTTTCCTTTTGGAGCAGTGCCTCTTCCAGGCTGTTGTCTCAACCTCTGATCAATCTCTCCATGTTTGCTCAGGAAGTGACAGAATTCAGCAGGGCACCGACACCGGGCCGGTTTTGGGTTTCCAGCTTGCTGTGGTATTTCCCCCGCTCGCGCCTATCGCTCTCCGCGTTTAACAGGCTAAATGAAAGCAAAGCGGAAAAAGCATCAGGGGCCTGAACACAATGGAAGGCAATAACTGATGTGCTCCATTTAGCATGTCTAATTTGAACTTTTCTGAGGAGGAACTGCAGGCGGTAGATTTGACGCCTGAGCGGCGCTGCCACCTGAATTCCAACGCAGAGAAAGGTAAAGAAACTTGATTACATTTTTCTGGAAGCAAGCTACATGATTAAATGTTTGCTTTCTCGTCTACTTCCAAGTTTAGAACGCTGTCGTGCTTCGTGTAGGTGGGTAATATGTCAGCTGTTGAAGTATAACTATACACCCTGAAGATGGAGGAAAAAAGTATCACCACCCTTTCTGTGTGGACCTCACAAAGGAAACGCGTGATGCAAAACCACATCACAAACACAAACAACGATCATGCAATGCATACACATAAATAATAGTAAAGAAGAAAAGTTTGACATCAAACCACCCGAATATCTGTACGTTTTTATATAGTTTAAATGGGATCCCACCAAACGATTGTTGCTGACAAATGTAATCGGCCCCCTTCCAGCATGGACTGACAACCCAAATCTGTGACCACGACAAAGTCTGAAATGCATGGGACACTCCAGCAACTCTACATCTGTTCTATCAGCTGACCTGAGAACATGCAGATCAAACATGGTAAGGAGCTCCTAGCAATAGTGATTGATGGGAAAAACATACAGACGTTAAAATGATCCGCTTCTGCATGAACGCTCTACAGCTCCGTGTGTTTCCATCACGAGGGGGAAAGCAGACCACAGAGCAACAAACCCATCCGGCAACTGCAACTCCTGCTCTGCAGCACACTGCACCTGCAGGACACCGACGCGTCAGTCACACATTCAGGTGAGATGAGAAACGTTTCCAGCTGCAGAGAGAGACTCCGAGGCAGCGAGGGGCGATCGAGGGGTGACAGAGGATGCTCCCTGCTGTGTTCGGCGAGGAACCCCGGTAGAAATAAAGGAGGCTTAGTTTCACACCAGCGGAGACCATGTGTCACCAGTGTCCATTTGCAGGAAAGAAATTGCAGATTTCAAAAGTCAGAGCCTTCTTTCTTTGAATAGCCGTGCACCTGATTTAGAGGCACACACCGGGGGACTAAGTTGAGAACATGGCCGCTGTCCAGCCATAAATGAGAACAGGGGGAACAGACAGACTCAGAGAAAAACAAGAAACATTAAAATAACCGCGACGGAGGCTGTGAGTGTCTCTAGCCTTAATACCAAAAAAGTTACTGGCAGAAAACATCTCTGGCTGTTAGTTCATGTCAACGTTCCGCCCTCCAATCCAGTGTGTCAGTGTTTCTGAGGCATTAATTAAACCTTACAGCGTGTGACTGCAGAAGACCGAATCTACAGAGAACATATTTTTTTGGGGGGGGTGGTTCGGTTTAATCAGAACCAGAAGACTGCAACTGGAATGTGTGATAAACAAGAACTGAGTCACACTTTGATAACGCCCCCGTCGGTTCATATAGAACTCCATTCACGAAGGGATGATGAAAACAAAATCTGGTGACCTCATGTGATCGGCTGCAAGTCGTCTCTCTGCAGATCCACCGTGTCCACAATTACAGGGGTGCAACCACCAGTTCACCCCGGAGACCCGTCTCATTCTTTGGTCTCGTCTGGAGATAATACTCGGATTTACTCAGTGAATTTGGGTGAGTCACGGGCTTCGATCTAAAAATGACTACAAAGAGATGCCAACAGGCGCAGCGAGGCTGAGAGTGACCACGCATGATGACAGGGAGGACGACAGAGACACCACGGAGACATCAGGGGGTCTCGCCCCAGAGTCCAGGGGCCCTGTGTCTCATGATGGCTGATTGCTATTTGGAATCATTGCTCATTTCATATTGCATATTTAAAGTTTAAATACCGTAAATATTAACAACATGCAGCTTATTTCAAGGCACGTTTTACAAATGCAGCCCTGCACTTCTTTTTTATCTGTCTTTCACAACCTTCCCCACCTGCCCTTGGGAATGTAGCCTCGTAAATTAGACAGGTGTTGGTGTGCAGTGGGGTCTCAGGGAGACGGGACACGTGGATCACATCCTGCACAAGATAAGATCCTTGATTCGGAGAGAAGATAGAGAAAACAGCCACGGGAATCAGCAGCGCAGATCAGAGGAGAGCGAGAGCCGGAGAGGTGCCTCCTTACCTGCTCTTTGACAGACGCCAGGAGGTTGGTGGTGGTCGTGGTGCTGGCGTCCGGCGGGTGGCCGCGGTCGCCCGGCCCCTCTCTGACCGCCATGGGCCCATCCCCCTTCACATCCCCTTCCTCCATCGCCTCCACCTCTTCCCCCCCGCGACAGTCAGGGGCCGGCTGGCTGCAGAGGTGCCCTCTCTGACCCTGCAGAAGGACTACAAGCGGGTCAGGATGTGGACAAGGAGCAGAAGCGATGCACAGACAATCACTGGGAGCTTTGAGTGTTTCCCATGTTGTGACCACACTGTGTTTCACCCACTGTGATAATCCAGCACGGATTCACTTTGACCTTAAACTGGGTGATATTGTTTTTAAAGCTCTCTTATACCCCTGTGACCTTCCTATAGCACAATCCTATAAGGAGACTCACGTGCACCTGTAGTATTGATTTGTATAGGGATTCATAAGGAGGCTCAATGAAAAGATTATTGTGCTCTCCTTTTTATATATAGATATAAACACATGCATATAATTAATCTGAGGCTATCAAGTGGAGGTTTAACCCCCCAGAGATGCATGCAATGGCACAAACAGTAGTAACAGTAATAGCTCGTGCATTGCATTTGCAGGTTTGCATGCACCCCGCACTGAATGCATTGCCCAGCACGTCACGTTCATTCTCTCCATCACATTCACAGCCTCGTATGAGCCTCCATCACACGCAGCAAGCAGCCTGTCAGTCAGTCAAACGCGCACATCGATCCCTCAGCCGCCGTCCGGCAGCCAAGGACGAGGTCACACAGCGACTCACGAGGCTGGAGAGCGGGACTCGAACCGAAGCCTCCCGCGCGCGCGAGAAAAAGCGAGCCGCCCGCGACTCACCGGCCAGATGTTGCCGTCAGAAGCAGGCCACAGCTGGCTCGATCCGTCCCGTTACGCATCCATCCTCCGCCCCGCGGGCTGCCGTGACAGCCGCTATACTCCCCACGCGACGAATCAACAAAAACAAACAGCCCAAACAGCCGCGTGCACGTCCACGCACGCCTCGCGCAGCAGCCTATATCGCGCCCGGGTGTTTATTTTCCTCGTGTACGTGCTGAGGAGGAGGAGGAGGGGGGTTCAATGCACCCATCTATCCCTGGCGTCCGCGCGGCACCCGACCACATCTCCCCTTCCTCCCTCCCTCCCTCCCGTCAACCAACACGCCCAGCCACGATTACCTTTCAGCGGCGTGACGTCACCATGCGGCTGTGGATTGTAATTTGTCTCTACCCTCCCACGATACAGGAATCGATCATCCGCCGATGCACCGTTGCACGCGGTGGCTGCAGGAGGAGACGCAGCGCGGCTGGCAGCTCCGCGCGCACAGGAGCTGCTGCTGGAGAGAGGAGGCAGCCTGCAGCGGCGGCCGGGCGTGCGTGCGTGCGTGCCTGCGCGTGCGCGTGATCTACACTGCTAAAGAGCCTCACTGATCCTTTTGGGATTCCCGTTAGGTGATGTGACAGCAGAGTTCAGGTGGCACATCTGCTTCATGGGAAATGGTTTCAAACTTATGCATGCGCAATTTGAATTTTCTTTATGTTTGGAATAATTACAATGAAACTGAAGATATTGAACCAAAAAGATGGGACACTTAACATACCAGCAAACATAAGATGGAGTGAACAATTATAATATCTTTACTTATAAAGTTGTTTAAAGTTTGTCATTCTGCAGAAAAAAGGTGAGATAGATGTATTTTTATATAGATTAAGGCTTTTTAGGCCAAAAATGTCCAAGTTTAGAAATACAATAATAATCAGAAATTTGACACCAATTCACAATTACAAGAAAGCGATTAGTTGCATAATTTATTACTCCATCGATACAAAACATTAATCTGCCACATTTTCAATGGAGGATAAATTATTTTATTTTAATCATACATTTGAAAAAAACTAGGTACAAAAATGTAAGGTAATTTGAGTGAACTGACCCTATATGGGAATTCTGTTATCGCTTTAACTGTAAAATTACTGATTACTTTCGAGTAGATTTATTTAATTCACTCTTAACTTAGTTTTCCTTAAGAAATCAGGCTTATTCTTTAGGCCAATATGATAATGATGTGCCTCAACTTGGAGTTAATGTTTTATTTTTTCCTGTTCATGAGCAATTTTCCAGAATTTAAATAAAGTAACTTCAGTCTAGAAAGTACAATTTCCTCTACGACCGAGTAACACGTTCCCTCATGTTATAGAAAAAACAGGACCCATTCACGTGCACATGCCCATTTATTCAAATGATAATATATAGTCTGTGTGCAGTCATCAAGTTGAGCTTGGTCTTACATTGAGGTGCATCTGGTGGATTTAGTTTCTCACTACGAACACAATCTTCTCTCTCTGGCAGAGGAGAGTTTTAACACTTGCAGGTAAAAGACTTTGCAAAGTTAAGCCGATAAAAGGTTCCCACTACTGGTTTATAAACTGATAATGGCACCAACTCACTGGGAGAGGAGGATTCCGTTTTAAAACATAAATACTGTACGTGAAGATTCAAACAGTTTAATAGGAATAAACCCGTTCTTTGAAGCAACCCATAACCAAAGATGATACATTCTCCATTCCTTGTACTGCTAAATAACATCTAGTGTCACTAAGCACAGTAAAGCGTCTATAGTTTTAGCACAACACTTTTTTGAATACTACAGATAATACAGATGAATTATGCATCGCTGCTTAAATATATTGTGTGAACATGACACATCAACTAAAGCCGTTTCCAACCAGTGTGTTTCTGCTGCATCACTTCGAGACGTGGTCGGTGAATGGGTTCGGGTTTATCGGGACAAACTTCGGAGGAGCTTAAAGTCTCAGACCCAAATACATCCCCCGTCCTTTTCAATTTAAGAGCGTTTCATTCACCAGAAAAAAGTCCCGGCAGGATTAGGAGTTTAGTGTCGGTTTTCAGAGCTACTTTTCATAAAGAACCGTTAAGATGACTCAAGGCCAAACTGTCAATCAAAGTGCTATCGCATAAGCAAGCAGCCGAGGAGGAGTTAGAGACACTGAGGCCAACTCTGCAATAGCGCAGGGCTCCACATTAAACTTCAAAGTTTGGGGGTTAGATTTACTTGACCGCTTTGACCACTATTAATTTTTCAGTAACGCAAAAGGTCAAAGGGTTTTAAAAGCCACATCTCTGTCACCAGAGGTTTCTTTAGGGTTCACAACTCATTTAATACTTTTTTTTAAAGTTTTAGAAACACATTAAACTGAATTTAATTCGTATTTCACTGTCATACAGCGCAAATATTAAGAACCAGGGGGAATGATTATAAGTACCTTTATACTGCACCATTTTCAGCAGAGTATAACTACAATTCTTCATGTTAGAGTTATAGAATAATACCTTATTCAAGGAAACCAAACCTCAAAATGGAACAGCCCTTTGAAACAATTAAATTATTCACGGTTTGCCAAAAAAAATGGCGCGTGCCCTTGAGGAGATAAGCCTCCTCACTTATGTGGCAGCAGTAGTGAGTGTCGGCTGCAAGTTGTGATGGTGCTTCACAAAAAATAAGATAAACATCTCCTGGCTGCCAGAAACAAGATTTAAACGACTGAAACGTCAGCAGTCAATAGACAATGGGAAATATTTACGGCTCTTTTTAAATGTGCTCTGACGGAAAGAAAATTCAGGGCTTTTTAAGACCTGCAGATACTGAAAATGCATATCCTATCATTTGCCTTTTCCTTCTTGCATTTATGTTGGCAATAAACAATAAAACCTGCTGTTAACGATTGGTCGTGAATCCTGGTCTTCCTTTTGATTAATGTGGCATTAAAATTCTCCGTAGAGTTTTGTTTCTGACTCAGTCAATATCCTACATATAATAAACATAAGACCGATGCTAGCTCTGTGTTCAGTCTATATTTCCCAGGATCTATTTCTCGACTCAAAGTATATTGTGTATAGTGGCATCAATCTGGTAGTTGACTCCTCCTCGGAGAATGTTTGATAAGGTGTTGAGCTGCTTTTGTTTTAAACTGGCTAATATTAGTGAGGAAACCATTATTCCATAGTGTTTTATTTTAAAGATATGTTAATTTAAGGCCTTTTTCTTGAATTTGGCTTTTATTTAAAACATCCATTGTGCTCGGCATCTTTTTGCATTTTCATTGAAGGTTGAGAGGACAGAGACAGACAGGAAACAAGGGAAAGGTGTGAGGCCTATGGCACGAATCAAACCACAAACTCTAGTGTCATATCGTTTGTGACCACTCAAAACATCAGGAAATGTATTTTTCACTGCTGCAAAGTTTGGTTGTGAAGTTTCTTTCGTTGTTTATTTTTCTGGCATTTATGCCTTTATTATGGTAGTGACAGTGGAAAAGCAGGAAACAAGAGCTGAAGATAACATGCAGCAAACAGTCCGGACTGGAATCGTACCCACGCAGCTGCTGCAGTGCTCAGATTTACCTGTGCTTGGTTTTGTTTATATATGCAAAAAACAATGATGCAGCTTTAATTAAACTCCCTAATCTGAGAAGAATAAAATGTTTATCGGGCGGATAAACACGTCATGAGATGGAGGGTTGGGTGAGACCAGGCTGTGCACCAACTAACTTCTTCTACTGGTGTCTACTAGGTCGAAACACTGCATGTGAGCAGGGAAAAAACTGCTTGGTTGGCATGTTCAGAACTCACTTATTCAAAAACCTCCTCTAATCTTCACAGGGAATTACACTGGGATGGATTCTCAGGTCGTGGGCCTGCAGAAGGCTGGCTCTCTCCGACAACTTCCCAGAATGCTTTATCCCTTGTTGGGCGAGGCTGCGGGAAACTGCAAAAAAAAATGTCACATGCAGAACGCAAACAATCTAATTCTATCGTTAGCAAGCGTTTGACATATCTGGACCAGCATCCAGCTCTTGGCACAGTTATTGACTTACTGATGAGCGTCCTAATTTATAGGCACTGATGAGAGAATTGAATTTGCAGCACCTGCTGGTTTTTTCTTATTGGAATTGGCAAACGTCACTTCAGTTATTCAAGCAATTTGTTTCTATTTTGCCAGATGCATTCACTTTTGAATGCAAAATGTTTTCGTGGGGGAGGGGGACAAGAAGGATTCACAAAAACGCAGCTTGCACAAAAAGATTATGCTCTTGCATGTTTCACTATTAAAAAATAAAGACAAGATTTTTTGGGAAAAGAAGAGAAGAGCAACCTTCTGCAGAGCAGCAACCTAAAAATCATGTTTGGACCTTTTTCAACCACACAAACCGCAGCGGCTTTCGCCCTCAGTACGCCCTTTGGCATGTGGTCATGGCTGCGGCGCGCGGTCTCAACGAATGATCATGTCCACCGCCGCAGCCGGAAACACGCATACCGCGGACATGCCTTCATAAAGCCGGAGCCCTTGATCAAAACAAAATATGTTTCACGTCACTGGCACCACAATTCATTAGCACAAACACGTCATACAAATTCACTAACTCGAACTTCATACAACCAGGGAGGGAAACTAACAACAGCCACCGGCGAAACGCATGAGAGTCTACAATTAAGCGGGTGAAGCTGTCTCTTGTTTTAAGTTCTAAAATTTAACTAGCTGGCAAAATGACAGAACCAAAATGTTAGTTTCCTGCCCTGTGCACGACTCGTCTTTCAAACCGAGAAACGACAACACTGAACGGAAAAATACACTGCGAGCACCGACACGTCTACTCAACGAAAACCTGTGTGAGTTCCTTTTTTATAAATTAAAGCAAAACATATAGGACGGTACCTGTTGCATAAACATGAGTACAAAAACCTAAGAGTCAGTGGATGTACAATTAATGCGAGTGAATCCCGTGACGGGCGGAGTGGCGTGTTCGTGGGTTTGCGACACCATGAACCAGTGTTAGGACGACGCCCCCCTGCTCCCTCAAGGTGAGGACCTGTGCACACTACTCCAGATCGTCCACGTCCGCGTCCTCCGTTGCGATGGTGCTGGTCTGTTCTGAGGTCACACCTAGAAAGCAAAACAGACAAAAACGCACAAATCAACATTTGAAGCAAAAATTAATTCAATATCCTATATTTAAAACGTTTCGGTCTAGGATCACACAATCAACTTGTGCACATTGGAGTCATTTCTTGTGTTTCTTATTAATATGAGATATTCAAGTAGATTGAGCCTTAAGAAGCAAAATGGTTTTAAATATGTTTGATTGGTGGCTTTCAAAATGTTTAAGGAGGACAACTCTGTGTATTAACAATTTATTTTACACCATTTTCAGGTAATTCTCATTCTGTGTGACAGATATTTGCATGTTAGGATTGGCGAACAGTTCACGTACTTGAGGCATCGTCGTCATTGGTAGACTTCTTCTTCTCCTCAATATAGCCATGACTCAGCAGCTTGGTCATGCTGACTGGCAGAGCCCCCTTAGTATGACACCTGAGTAGGCGACAGGAAACAGCACCGTCACTGTGACTTCACTCAAACTGTTAAAGCGTGTCCAAATTTTTTACTTTGCCCTTAGGTGATCAAGTTACCAAAAAAATAAAAGGTACATCAAGATTGGATGTTTAATATTTGGTGGCCATTTGTTCAAAGATGGACAACAACAGATTTACTCACGTTCTCTTGTGACTGCCGCCTAAGGACAGATCCTCCAACTCATCGGCAGCATCATCAGGAGACATCTGCAGGATGAGAGCGTTAACAAAACTCTCATCGTTTAAGAAACAAATTCACAACAGGGCAATTCGGATCTTTACGCTGCAGAATCACAGCCAGACCGAGTCACTTTACTGTAAAATATTTAGGTTAAATAAAAACAATATCGAAGTGATACAGCAGATGATGAGAGATGATGAGGAGGACAACTTCAGGGGGAAATGAGTCATGCAATGAAGATGAGTGAAGAAACTGTGTAAACCAAAACAGAAACAAACATAAATTCATATTCTCTCACTTTGCTCTCAAGCACAAACATCAACAAATCATTTACATCATGTATTTTACCCTTAAACATTTGATAAATATGCTGTATCCAGGTTTAATTTTCTTCAAAAGGCAAATATTGGTGCTTTTCATATATTACCTTCTCATGTAAACGTTCTTATACTGCTCTAGATTTGCAATCATGGTTTGCAAAATCGACATTTGACATGCTACTGCTTCTTGGAAAAGCTTATTCTGCTAGATATGTGCAAAATATTAAGGAAATTAATCTAAATATATATAAAAAATATAAAAGAGAAACTTTAGAGTCTTTACTATGAAGTAAAATAAGAAGATTGAATTATAGCGCCTTAAATAAATGCCTTGTTTTATTAGATCCTTTCAAAGCATTACTTACCTGAAAGTTAAATCAATATTAACCCCAAATAACCAGACAGCCACAGCAGAGCATTGAACCCCAATTTAACGAAAATGCAAATGCGGCGATGGAGCAAAAATAATGTGAAAATAAAAGGAGGTGATGTTAAAACTAAATTAATAAAAGATGGAGGATATTGGCATGGCGGCCATGTTGGGGGGTTGACTACTTTGGTCCATTCACCTTATCTTTATCATTGGAAAAGCTATCAGCCTCTCTTTCCCAGGACGAACTGTTATCAGTGCCAAACGGTGCAGCCAGAGGCAGGCTGCCCCCCTTCATCTGGCTGTCAGGAGACGTTGCTTTGCTTCCACTGTAAGCACAAAACCACGGTGACACACGATGTGAATTTACTGCTTCGGTGGGAAACGTCTTAAAGTGCTCTACGCTGCATCCAGATGCATCGAGAAGCATTTTTACAACTCCAGCTGGCTCGTGAGAAAAAGAGAGATCGTCAGACAATCAATTTCATGTCTTCTCCTCGATGACTAGGTTTTATTGGACAAACACTTAAGCTCTCATTCTACGGCACAAACCCATCGTCTGAACATGAGACGACACATCCTCATCATTTGCTTATTCCAGTGTCTTCTTACTTCTTTGTCTCATTGTCTCCAAACCAGCTGGCTGGATTGTAGGCTCGCACTGGATTATCCTCACACTCAACATCATGACTCAGCAGCCCTGCAGGGGGAAAAAACAATATTAAAAAGATGTATGAAAACACTGCAATTATGAACATTTAAGAAACTATAAAAGCCAATGCACAAGGTAATACGTGTAATATACAAATTTAAAGTATTAAGTATCCTTTACCTTTGTGTCCTCCCTGCTTTGCAAGCTTGACATACTCCGAGTCGGACGCAAATATCCCAACTCGGCGTCCGCTGGACCTCTCAGCCGGAGTGCTTTCATCAGCACTCTGGGACAGACCAGGTATCTGGGACGTCGGCCCAGATGCTCCGCTGTTTACGGGCCCGGGCTTAATGCCTGCAATGAACTGGGAATTACATTTGCTTGCTTTGCTAGTGTGTGTGGCTCCATTTGTAAGCAAAGTGATGGTTCAAAGCCACAGCTCACATCAAGAACTCTATGGTTCTGATTCTGATCTGGTTCTCTCTATAAGAAATTAGGTAATTTTACAGTTTTATACAAGCATCACAGGGGATGGAGCCACAACAGCTTTAAATGCATCAGTATATGTGTAGGACTGAATATCATTGTTGACATATTATAAATGCCGGCTCTAAATAACCTCGAAGAGAGAGGACTTACCTCCAGGCTTGGTCTTTCTGTGGTTGGGCAGGGCGGTGCTCATTTCAGCTGTTGACACACAATAATCACACTATTAAGCAATAGTTATGTCGTCAAACGTATTAAAAATCACTAATCAAGATCATGTTACGCGTATTTAGATATAGCTTTTGAAATAAATAAGTCTAGAAAATACCACATGTTGCCGAAAAGAAATAAACAATTTTCTAGAGAATTTCTTTTTCCACCAGAGATGGCAGAGAAGTGATGAGAATAAACTATTAGGGGTGGGGTGGGGAGCCATTGCAGTACAGATGATCCCACATCTTCGATCATCCCTTTTTCTAACGGAGTCTGGCCTTGGCCAAACCCAGCGGCCTGCCCGCGACCTCCTATCGACTGAGCTGCAGATAAAGATGCTGCAAATCAATAAATAAAAGAATACAAAGCAGATAAAACCCAAGTCTATCGCTGATGCACGAGTGACAGAAACTATAAATATATGAGCAAACCACTTGCAGACATCGCCCAGATTTCGCCCATCTTTGCAGAGGGAGCGTTTAAAAACGGACAAGTGTTAAATTATAGTTTGTCTATAAACACAATGTCGATATATGCACACGAACACACGCCGTCTATTTGAAAAGAAACACCCCTCGAGCATCTTCCTCTCGTCTCCTCAGCGGTAGGAGTTCTGCTTCGCAATGTGGCTAACAAAGCCATGCTAACCTAGCTAGCCGCCTATTTTAGCTGCCGCAGTGGCTCTCAGGCGGTTCCCTCGTTCTGCACCGCGACGAGGCAAACTTCAAGATGGACAGGCGAGGATTCAAGAGTGAAAATACAAGAAAGACGTCTTACATTATTAGTTATTTCTCTTCTGTTGCGATGAATGAATGGTTTTTTTGCCAATTCAGAGCCGCTAGTTTCTTCTTCTCTGCAGGCAGGGATGGACGAGCACACTTCCGGTGGCACCTGCCGCCCACATCCGGTTGGCTAACCAAAGATCGTCTCCGAATAGCGATGACTCCTAACAGACGTAATTCAGATTTTGTTTTTTTTAATCCCCACTGTAGAAAGGAGGTCATATCTTGAAATCAGGCAGAGTGGAAGCTCTTTATATTATTCCTCAAGTTACTGATACAGGAGACGATCTTTGCCCCTTGGTACCAAAATATAATATAATATGAGCTATTTTACTTAGTATTATTTCTTTTCGAAGCCAAATGTTTTATATTTACTTTTAATACTTCTACTGTAATACTCAAAGTACACTTTCCTGTTTACAGCCATTGACTGGATGGAGCTGAATATTAATATCAGTTGTCGGTTGACAGTATCCAAGATGGTCGGGCGCCTAAAAGAATTGATGCTGTTTCCAGCATCTATATTAATCATGAAGTTAGTGGTCTGGGTTTTTATTTCTTCATATTAAATCTTTATTCATGAATGAAACTTATTGGTATGAGTCTTAATTTCTTCACATTAAATATTTATTTGTGCATGATTAGTTATCATTAATGTTGATGGTTGAAACAGCAACAGATACCAGTGATCTGGTTTTTTATTTTTTCATATTAAATCTTTATTCGAGAACAATTAGTCATTTATAGATATTTTTTAGGTGCTTCAGTAGATTTTAAAGAAAATGTGCAAATGCTCGAAGGTGAGCACTGTTTTTGACTTGTGTCCTATGGCTTTCTTAAAAGTTAATAAATAATTTATTCAAGCTTTATAAATAAGTTATAAACCATTATTAAGAGCAACTTTTGGCAATACACGAAAACTTTTTTTTTTCAACAGCTTATTAAACATTTAAACTGCAGAATAATTGATACAATCCCTCTTTTGGGGACACGTAGAACTGCAGACCTGGTTGCTTATTAAGAAGTGAGAAAACCCCATGACCATTTAGGACTTCTGTCATATTTATACCACTATGCAACCTTATTATAATCAAAAGGCTTGCAGCTTGACAACCCAAAACAAGTTGTTATTGAAGCCTTAAAACTGGCCTAGAAAGCACTGATAAAATACATTACCAACCAACTGAGCCATTTCCTTACCGGTCTCTTTTTATGAAAGTGACACAGTGGAGCTTTGAACATTTTGTGTTCATAATTTCGACAACAACTCATGATACATAACTGCACAATGTCCTCATTATCTCAGAGGCAGGAGAAGGCTTCTGTTTCAGCAAGAAATCAAATCATCGAACGAGAGGGGCTTTCATCAAATGGAAAAAATCTTTATTGTGCCTCACAGATTAGATTCTATCATAGAGAATGTATGTAGTTAGAAGAAACTGGATTAGTAATCGACTTTTTTAAGAGATATACCACAGTGCCATCAATTAAACATCTTCAGGAGCTTTTATTAAGCTCTTAATATCTATCAATATTGGCCGTTTTCATGCCACTTATAAACTTTCATTCCAAAAGAGGATATATAATTTAAAGAATTGAAGAAACTAATAAAACAGGAAAAAAGGCATTTCGGAATGAAGGCTTCAACTGATTAATATAAAACACAGGATCATCATCGCATGCAGAAAACACTCTCAGCAGCAGGAACTGGTTAATGTGTGAGAAACCACTAAATGATGCAAGATGAGGCAACACAGATCGGGTTAGGAGGGCAGCACCAATGCTCTCTGATTGGCTCCTCCAGCTCCGGAGTTCACTCAGAGGTCCTTGCCGCAGTCGGGGCACAGGACGTCGTCTTTGCTCGTCAGGAAACCCCGGCCCACCAGGGACACGCTGCACTTCTTGCAGTTGAAGCAGTTGGTGTGCCACTGGCGCAGCTCGAACGAGATGTACTTGCTTCCGCCGAGGCCTGCGACAAAAGCGGAGAGACGCGTCTCATGATCTCTGTAATGCAATAATCCTGTAATTGATGGTGATTGGGTACACAGGATGCAGAGGGAAGCATGTGACCCCAGGACGGTGCACTGTCATTAATCTGCACTTCTCTACGTGCACCTTTAACTCATGTTATCCTGTTTCAATCTGGTGTCTGTTCTGGTTCACACAGGTTTCAGTGTGGTCATGATTGGACCTGTACACAGCCTCTGGAAAACATTTGTTTTACTGTATCTGTGGCTCTGCAGGAGCGTCAGTAAGTCTAGCAAACTAGTCAGTAATGATGTTAAACCTGGGAATTTGGAGTGTGGACTGCGTTACCTAAAGGTTAATGCCATTAAAAGTCCAGATTTAGCCAGAGAGGGGCAATTCAAATTAGTGTTTCCTGGAAAAGTATACGATTTAAAAAAGTCCTCAGAGATAGTATAATAAAGAGACAGAGCTCCACATGGGACACAACTGCAGGTGAGACTTTACCACTGATGGGGGTGGTGCAGTAGGCACATTTCTTGGCAAACAGGTTGCAGAAGCAGTCCAGGCAGTAGGTGAAGTCGTCCCGGGAGGTGAAGCGCTGGCCGGCCAGCTGGTGCTTGCAGCCGATGCAGACGAAGCACTCCTTATGCCACGGCTGGTCGCGGTAGTTCACCCCTCCAGTGGTGATGGGCTGGAAGTTAGGGACATGAAAGGCATGTTGGACGGAAATGTAGGAAATGAAGGAAATGCTCTTTAGAGACCCCCTGTGACCTCACAGCCATGAATACTAACAAAACCATATTGCACTTGTAGAAATGTACCAATTTAGCATTTACTTCAATTGACGGCACCTGGAGTTAATGCAGCCAGAGCTTCATGTGAGCGGTGGGAGTGTAATTCACAGTGAGCCGTCGCTGTACCTTCTTGCAGTGGACGCACTGCAGAGCGAACAGCTTCTCGTAGCAGGGCAGGCAGTAGTTGCTGGCGTCCTTCTGGACGAAGCTCCTGGTGCCGATGGGCTGCTGGCAGCGGTTGCAGGAGAAGCAAGTCTCGTGCCAACTGTTGCCCTTGTGCTCCATCTTTTTAGAGCCTGGTGAGGGGAGGAGGATGGTTCTCACATTAACAAATGGTTGTTCATATGTTGCTGATGTGCTGCTTTTACCTGTAATATGGTCTCGGCTAATGCTTTGCAGAATAGCCATTGTTGCATATTCACCATCTCATCAATTTTGGTCTCTTCCTGCAGAAAATATTTCTTATATCTTACAACTATCTTAGTTACAGCTTCTGAGTTTCTTATGTTACAGCTGTGACCTAGAGAAAATAACCTTTTACCGTAAGATGTGAAGGCGACCAAACCGTAGTATGTGTATTAATATACAACATATGACAAGTAACCAAATGTGTACACAATTTAAATCCCCTTGGTGGGTCCTTATTGCATGAAAACCCTGAAAATAATAGATAAGTCAGAGAAAATATAAGCTGTTTACTAATGCACCATTATTCCAGATGCTTCCTCCATGCACCCACTCAAACCTTGCAGTTCCCTCTGTGCTCTGCTTCTCTCCTCACCTGGCATGATGGTGTTCAGGCACATGTTGCACTTGGCAGAGTACTTGTTGCTGTAGCAGTCGGTGCACATCAGCATGTCATCCTTGGAGGCAAAGGGCCGGTCCACCAGAGATCGTTTGCACGTGACGCAGAGGAAGCATTCGCTGTGCCAGTGGCGCTCCTTGTACGACAGATCCTGGAGGGCCAATGGGAGGAGAGAATGCTTGGTTTGGTTGTAAATGAAAAGAGGACTGTTGATTGCAATTTCACATGAAACACCACAGTATTCATACAACAGGACTATTTATTCTATGGCCCTGATATTTTCTAATAAGATCTTACAGTCAATATGGAGACCGACTATCAAAAACAACTAAAAACATAATAAACTGTGAAGATTGACGACTCCCATTATCCTGAAATGAAGCTAAAGAATCCAGTAGATGTAAGCTGCCATCTTGGTTCGATATTTAAGATACCGCCAACACACACTCGACCAATCGCAATGCAGTCTCAGCTGTCAATCATAACGTTTAAGCCCTCTTTTTATTGGATAACAAATCAAAACCAAAAAATAAATATAGAAAATGACAGAAACGGGGCTTATGTGATCAAGACGATTCAGCCTACTTTCGGAAAGTTGTCACATCGTCCATCTTTATATAAAAATCTCATTTCACTTGAATTGCATATTTGACAAAGTGAAATTTTGACCTGAAGATGACTCTATGCGTGACTAATGTAACTCCATCTCTTTTCCGTTCAGATTAACATAACAATTGAAATGAAAGAGAAAAGGTGGAAAGGAAATTTCACAAATATTACCTTGCTGGTGCAACCAATGAGCGTCTGGCAGCCTTCACAGTTGTGGGAGAAAAGGGCCTCGTAGCACTTGGTGCAGTACGGGTCCTCCTCCTTCAGGATGTATTTCTGGCCGTATAAGGATTCCTTGCACTCTGTGCAGTCGCAGCGTTCAGCCATGTTGACAAAAATCTCTTCTCGGACTCCTCTGGCCTGTCTCACAGAAAACAAAAAAATGACATTAAAATAATTCCACTGAAACATTCCCAAAATGTGCACAAGATCAATCATCTCGTGACATTTCTAAACTCTGATTGCATTTCTGGAATTGGAGAGATGACTTATTATGTTGTTTCATTAGAAATCACTACGGCAGATCACATGGTCTGACAAATTGACACCGCAATGATGAACGAGGTACAGAAATAAACTTGTCTGAGATAACCTGGAAATTTAAATGAGTACCATACAACAATACCTTCCACATAAATATGAATGTGTGTGATGTTACTTTTAAATCTGGTTAACTGGCTCAAAGAAGAAAGAGCTCTGAGAAAGAGCAAGAAGAAGGAGGGATGAATGGAAGAGGGGGGAAAAGCAGCAAGTATCCTGCTTAAAAAGCGTAGAACATTTTTTTTAATCTTTTTTTTTTCAGTGGGTCAAACACTGTCAGTATAGATAAGGTCCTTTGGGATATAGAAGCGAAAATAAAAGTTGCCTGATTGAAATTTCATTCAATCTCCTCAAAATAATTGATTCATCCTGTTTGAACAGCTGTAAAGACATCAAGTGGAAACTCAGAAGAAATGCAGTAATATAAAAAAAATGCTCTTTCCTCTTTCCCTTGGATTATTGCGCATTTTACTCCATTGCTGTATTTCACCTGTATTTTTAAGCAAATTGTATTGCATCATTGTACTTCAGGCACCACATGAATAAAGTCTGATTTGATTGATAAAAGCACTTTGGCAGCATTTGATCAATGCTTCTCAAGCTGCTCTTGACCGGACATTGGCTGTTAAGTCATTGTGAGAATCACTGTAGAAAGTAAGCAGGTATTTGGTGAATAAAATTGAGGAGCAGAAATATTTCTAGAATGAATGAATTCATGGATTAGACACCTCTGAATCCTCTGTCTCTATATTTCTATGAAAACTTGTATCAATTCCTACAGAGCACATGCACACATTTGTACACCTATCGTAAGAAACCCTTCTTATCCCTCTCTCCGACATCTGTACACCTCCATCAATCATTTATCCCCTTAACACTGCATCATCCTTTCAGGGCTCGTATAACTCAATCCCTTCAATTGACATTCTTTGAAATCCCAACATCTCTCGGTCTACAAGATGACAGCCAACCAATTCAAAACCCGCACAAGAAGCTCTACAATAAAAAATCCTCTAAACCTAAAGCATCACAATGCATGTGTTTCACAGGAATAAAAATCTGATCTCTGAAACGATCAAACACAAAGACATAAAAGAGGAAAAGCATATGTCCAGAAAGCAAAACAGAACAAGGACAAGGTAGTGAAACCAATGTTACCTGCAGCGTAGCAGTCTGTTCACAGCCTGAGACCAAAAGGTGTCTGTCGAGTGCTGTCGCTCATGTCCTTTATAAAATCAGAGTAGAACGTGACCCGCACTGGGGCAGGAAGCTGGAGGCAGTGGTGTGACCGGAGGGGGCAGGTCACTTTATAATAAGACGCCTATAAATCCAAGTTACAAACCTCAGCATCCTCGATTCGTCGACTCTCGAACCTGCCCTCACTCCTGATGACGGACATCAACATAGAACACACACAGCTCAGAGGAAAAAGGGAGATCACATGTGGAGCATACAGTGCATACCTCATTTGGATTTACACAAGGGAAGCATTGTTTATGTGTTGAGGTTTTTGCGTGAACAGAGTTCGATAAAAAAGAATAGGTCATAGATCCCCGTCCAACTATTTTTGACTCTTCACTGAAATGCGTTGGGTGTGGTTCCAGGTGTAACACCACTCCCTGAAGACTCCCAACACAATGCAGTGCATCACTGTGTTACACTATGTATTCCCAGCTCAGAAGCAAAGGGATTTTTGCAGGATTTGTTGTCTCATTTAATCTGTAATGTGTGTATTTTCTCCACATGAAGGATCATCCTGATTTTGGCAAAGTTTCACCCCCCCCCCCCCTTTTTTTTCTCCTCATCAATTTGACGACACACAATCTGCAAAAAGTCACAACCCCCAAAAGAGGTGAACCTGGCTGTAGTTCATTGATTTGTGTTGCTTCATCACCACTGATGTGTAGCAGCGCGTATCTGTACTTTCATTTGTTGTGAGTTCTTGAAAAAAAGATACTGAGAATAAATCTGACAATAAAGCAAAATCTAGGTCTCAAACTCGATGTGACTTGAAAGCTAGTTAGAAAAAGTCGGCCTTTAGCAGCGATAATAAACATCTTAGATTAGATTCAGGCTTGTCCACCTCTATCTTTGAACTGAGACCTCGGGAAATGCAGAAGCATCAGGTTGGGTTGACCTCAGTGGTCCTGGTGTGAGTATGAAGGTGCAACAGTTCAACTAAATACGGTGGCGCCTGCCCCGAAAAGATCTTAGCGAGGTGTTATCCAGGTTTATGTGTCCTGTGTGTGGATAAATGTGTGGATTGAAACTTGTTCTGTCATGACAGAGGGGTGTGCTTTCCCGAAGGCTTTCTAGTACTCAATCCTGTTATGTCATTTAGCCTCTCATTATCCCAATTTGTGTCACATGGAGCTGCTCTTCTCAAACGGCAAATCCAGGAAAACAAGAATAAATAACAGTTTGAGGACGTGTACATTTCAGTTAATAGGAAACGGAGACAACAACAACAAGAACAGGGAGCAAACAACAACAAAATCACACTTAATCGATTGGACACGAACTGAGAAGAACCCCGATCTGGTGTGAATGGTTCCAATTGTGCTGGATCTGCTCGTGTGAACTAAGCCTGAGCTTCTGAACTGGCTCTGACATGAAAGAAGGATGACGATGAGTCCACTTGGCCGACGGCTCCAAAAACAGTTTGGATAAATAATCAACCCACGGTTGTTCCAACAATACAACTCTGCTAATACCACCGAGTTTATTTAGTTATTTTTCATTGGTTAATTAGTCGCTGAAAGAAACCTATTAACCCTCTAACACTATTAAAGGAGCGACCTAAAAATAAAATGAAAAGGACGCTTGGTACATTCCTCTAGATAGGGACAGCACCGGTTCACTGGGATGTCGACAGCCGTGCAACAACCACTTACAGGGTTTCACACACGCATATGTACATCATAACATACATGTGTGGTGACAGGCTGCCAAGAAGATAACATATTCTTAAATGGATTTATCTTATCTCTTTAAATAAAGACATTTTTTTATTGTTATTATCAACATGATGTCAGGAGCAGCAGGTTACCCTTCTAGAAGGACTGGGAATGAGCTATCTTAACTAGAAGTGGTTGATTTGATTTCTTATTATATGTGAATATTTCAGGAAAATCTATAAAAAGAGATTAATAAGTTTCTGTTTTTAGCTAATTCTAAGCACGAGTCACATGTGTGATGCGAAAAAACTTTCCAACAAAATCCAGAAATCACCACATAACCGCTACATGCAGAGATTTCAAAGGGATAAATACTTAAGTATAACATATATGGGGCAAAGTTAAACAATTTAAATTGAATGTTTACTGTCCTAGAGTGTACATATTGCCTTAATATTCATGTACTACCAAGTACATGTACTAAATCCAATAAACATTGGTGGAGAACAAGTATGAGAGTTAATGAGTACAAAAAAAATAGGATAAATAGAAAATACAAAAGCGATAAAGAATCCTGATTGTTTGGGAATGGAAATATTCCCTGACAGCAGATGACAATGGCAATTCGACTGTAAATGGTAAAAGACCCCCTGCGGAGTGACGAAGAGGAAGCTGGGGGTGCCCGAGAGAACAAGAGAGAGACAGAACGTTTATTCCATATATATTTACATTTATATATTTACATTAAACACGAGGGATTTGTCTGGACGGATGATCATCCCGTGTTCATTCCTCCTCCTTGTGATTTGTCGACTGGCCGTGTCCCCTCTCTGCATTTGTCTGCCAGCCAAAAATCTTACACATCAGGTAGACAGTAGCTTAAAGGTCATTTGTGTGATATTCTGTGACAATAGATGTCAGGCGAGTACAGGAACACAAAAGGAGTAAGGGGCAACTTTTCCCCCGCTTTGAAAAACCGTCTTACTTTGAAACTTGTAGCCTCCCTTTAAGTTAATACTGAGTGTGGGGGGCCGTCACAAGAATCCGTTTATTCTAAAGGTCATAAGATGATTGGAAAGCAGAATAAACATGTAACTCGATTAAATGTGACTGAGGTTGTTTATTTTAGTTTTTCCTTTTACCCAAAATGATTGGCATTTCTTGAGGGGAAACAGGACAAGCACAGAAAAGGAGAAGAAGGAGGAGGAATGGATTTGAAGCCGCCGCAGCGAGGGGGCGGCCATGATGCTTAAATCTACTCAGACATCCCGTGACTGAGAAATGTTTAAAAAGGCCAACAACAAAAACAAAATGACTGCATTACACTTGAAATGATTCGATTTGAATTCCGTTCCGTCGGGCAAGACTCACTGGACTCGGCAGCGCGCACGTGATAAACTGTCTGTGATGTTAATGATTGATTTGTGTTTACCATAAGTTTCATCTGCTGCAGCCAGAGAGCGCTAGAAGTTGCGCGCCAAGAAATCTGTCCTCTGTGGTTCAGAGTAACAACAGCATGACAAGTGCTAAACAGCAGCCACTCGTTTGTCCTTAGCCTTTCATTTCTTCTGCTGAAACATTGAACTGGAATAATCCGTCCACGGGATCCGTCTGAAAAGAAGGAAAAATCCTGATGACAGACAGTTTGATGTGGTTAATTGAGAATTCGATTTTCTGCTGTTTTTAGTGTTTTTTCGGAGTCTTTCCACAGGGGGATAATCTAATAGTGTAACTCCAGTTAATGGGGGTCATGTGGAGAGGTCAAAGAGCCTTGGTCTCATATGTTATATCACACTTATCTTATACAAATATACAATCAGATGTACACACATGTTAAAACATCATTCTGTTGATCAATTGAATGATTCATTATACTTGTATCGGTTTTATTACAGTGTATTTCAGTGCAGTATATTATTATAGATTGTATTATATATGTATGGTGTTTCTACTTATTCCTTAAAGCCTATTGCACTTTTGGAACCCCGAATGTCCTATGAAAATATGATTTCGATTTTTAATTGACAAAAATAATTTTGAAATGCACAATGAGGATTCAATGATTTTCAGCGATATAGACAGAATAGTGGAAAATAAGTGCAGTTTGAGTATGATTATATATTTATAAATAATAAATAATATAAGACCAAAGACCCAAGTGAACTAAAGCAGCTACAGACTCAAGGATGCACCTCTAGTGGAATAAAATGCATGATTATATAATATGTCATGAGATAGAAAGTGTTCAGGATAAGGTAACAGTTTCCCAAGAATTACTACTAAAACTTTCCTGAGAAATTGTTTGTGAATATTGGATTTGAAATTTCGAGACGTTTTGGTTCACAGAAGTTAACTACATTCAACAGGGGACACTGGAGGATAAAAACACTTCTAGGAAAATCCAACATGATTAGGAATGTTTGTGTCCTGCCTTCCTTCTTTACCAGTAAGTATTTAGCTCATTGTCTTATTAGATTTTTACAGAGAACTGACTGAAGTCACCTTAAATGAACTTTTTGCGATTTAAAATTGTAACCGCACAAACTGTGGCTAACATAAATAAATAATTACCATCATGGTACGAATTCTGTATTAAATTGATTTAATATTGTGTTAATAAAAATGTGAATGTAAATGTGAGCTAACTGTAGTTTAATTTGATATATATTGATTAAATTGGCTGAACATTGCCCTCCAGTGGTCAAGGTGAACAACAGGGCAGTGATAACTTCAGCATTTTGTATTGAATTTGTGGATTTTCTTCTTTTTTTGTGAATAGTGTATTTTGCACACGTTTTTTATGACGAAATAAAACTAAAACTAACTGTATTGAACTGGATCTAAACTTTTAACCTCTACCTGGGTTATAGCTGAGAGAATGTTGCTTTTATTTTGAAAGCGATTCTTTTTTCTTTATCCGATTTCAATTTTGAAAAACCCGGAAAAGTTGTTGTCATTGACGCTTCGTACCCGGAAGTCTTTGTAAACAAACCCCGAGTTTCTCCCGAGCAACAGGGAGAGAAGGAGCCTGTTTGAGCTCCGCGATGAGATGATAAGAAGGAACATGGAGGAGGAGGAGGAGGAGGAGCAGCGGCAGCAGCTCGCAGGGAACCCGGACTGGATGTCCCGTCTCCCCGCGGAGCTGCTGGACGTCCCGCTGTGGAACCTGGCCCTACCAGGTAAAGCCACCTCCAGGCCGGAAGTGGGTAAACCGGGATATTTAGCACGAATAACCCTGATTGTGAACCCAGAGATTATCGAGTCACCTTTGAACTTCTACCAGCTACCGGGCCAAAAGTAACCCGGCTGTCCCTTGTCCCCCCAGGGAGCCATGACAGCATGTCCTTCTGCCTGGATGTGTCCTCTCCCGTGCTGAGATCAGAGTCCTGCCTCCTCAGAGTGTTCGACAGGGTGTTCCCCTGCTGGACTCGACCCTGTGTGTACCGCTGGGCCACCACACAGGTTAAAGAGCACACACACACACACACACACACACACACACACACACACACACACACACACACACACACACGTGGGGGCCAGAGGCAGGGGCAATAATAAAAATGAGACTGTATGCATGGCCCAATTCGTTTCCATTACAAATTGCTCTATTTATTATGTATCTGACTGCCTTATCTGTTATCATGATCATCTATTCGCAACAAACTACACTCTAATTACTCTGAGGAGTCACAAACTTTGACTGGAGGAATAAAAACATAAATGTTTAGAGTAATTAGGAAGTACAATCTCTCATCTTAACACTTTAATGTGTATAAAGGTGATATAACTCCTACTGAATGCAAAGCGACTCATTCTGCATTCATATTTTTATCTAATTTTTCAAAATAGTGCACTAATGCCTGTTCTATCTCGTAATATGTATGGATAAAACTAAAACACATACCTACATACATGTAAAACTCTTATTTTACTTTCAGTTCTAACGATATTAAAGTTGTTTAACTACAAATATAACCCGGCATGCATATAGGGAGCAGGATCTAGGATTTGGAGTTATTCTGCCATTGCCGTTGAGCAAGGTATTACGAAGACACAATTATGGAAGTTTGTTTTTGTGGATAACCTGTGCATTATTTCCCCCTTTTCTGTTTCGACTGTCTCTCGCTCTCTCGCTGCATGTGAGTGTAGCAGTCGGTCCTCAGCGATCAGTGTGACCTCGGTATTCGGTTCTTGGACCTGCGGATCGCCCGGAAGCCATCGGGAGGCCACGCACTGTTCTTCGCCCACGGCCTCTACACGCTGCTGGACGTCACGGTACGAGAACCTCACCGCACGCAGTAATCAGAGGCAAGAATCTGCATTCACTGTAATAAGGGTTTCAGTTTGTTCGCAGGAGGCTCTGGACGAACTGGCCTCCTGGCTGGAGGCTCATCCCAAAGAGGTCGTGATCGTCTCCTGCTCGCATTTCGATTCGCTGACGGACGGAGATCACGCCCGTCTGGTGGAGAACATCCTCACGCTGTTCGGAGATAAACTCTGCTCCTCAAAGGTCAGTTGATTCACACAGGGAATATTTTTAATAATAGCTTCATAATTCAAGTCACGTATCAAAAGACGTCTGCTGCTTGCCAGATGTGATAATTTGCTGTTTTTCTCAGTATTGTTTGTTATGATTAAGTTTTGGATTGTCGCTCAGGCACGAACAGACTCAAAGAGTCCACTTTGGGTTCTGGGAACTTTTGATTTACATTTAAATTGACTTATTGGGTAATTGATAAAAGCTAGTTGGTTAGAAAAGGGATTTAAACTAATTACAATGGAACCGAAAGCTAATATAGTGTAGAGGACTGTCTCGCCCTCAGTTCTTGGAGCTGCTACTTTTGGACAGAATTAAATGTACCGATGTGGAGAATTTGAAGTCTAATCCTAATTCAATTTCAATATTTGAGCATATCCTGTTATTCCACACCCTACCCTTAATGTCTATGATCACCAACTTTTATAAAAAAAATTCTGAAAAATTTTTAGCTGCATTGTACGTATGAAGTGATATAAGAATAGTTAATCATTTTATTAATGTCTGTGAATACACTCAGTTGCCGGTTTATTAGGTACCCCTGTATTAAAACAAATGAATAAATCCTCTTTGGTGAGTTTAATTTGACTTTAATTCGATGTGTGTATATGTGCAGGAGACCCCCACTCTGCGCTCATGTTGGTCCAGAGGGCAGCAGGTCATCCTTTCCTATGGAAACCAGCAGGTGGTGCTGAAGCACCCTGAGCTGTGGGCTGAAATACCTTACAGGTATCTTGAGTTTCTAAATGTTCTAATGCGACACTGCCTGCATTTCACACCGTGTTTCTATCGTTATGAATCAGGATTTAGCATCAGGGCAGTATCCTTGAGATTGATAAAAGAAATAAGATCATTAAACATTAACCTGACAGGCCTCATGGTGGCGCTCTGTCTCCAGGTATGCAGACAGCCCAGACCCGAAGAAGGTGATCGCTTTCCTCGAGGACCAGAAGCGCAGAAGACGACCAGGTGAAAAAACTCCATTACAAATAAAAAGTCCTCCTTTCAAAGTTTGATTTAAGGGATAGTAGTGAAACCCTGTCATAGTTATATTAATTGCTGATTGATCTTAATGCAATGACATGTAATTTATACTTTAATATTACATTTGAAGCAAATTTGAGGTACTTTAAAGAGAGTTTGATGGTTAAATAAATGTTACTCTCTAAACGGACAACTTACTTAACATGTGGTTTTATGTTCAATCGACTGAGCCTTTTGTAAATTGTCTTCCTCATCCTTCACTAATTCTATCTGTAACCGTCTTTTCTAGCTGGTTTCTACGTCAGCGGCCTGAACCTGACCGAAGACGCCCCGTACGTCCTCCTCCATCCCCTCCAGACCATGAGGAAGATGACGATGAAGGGCCTCACGTTGCTGCTGAGCTGGGCGAGCGAGCAGCGGCCGGGGCCCGGGGACGGCGGGGTCAACATCGTCTGCTGCGACTTCGTGGACCTCAGTCAGTTCTGCTCGCTCGTGATCGGCCTGAACTACAAGCTGTGTCCCGTCTGCAGGACACAGGGAGACGCCACTGGCTGTGCCTGAGTTCCAACGTACAACAATCACCTTTTGCTTTGTTTACACACATACAAAAATGCCCCATGTCTTATACTCCTGAATCTCTTCCTGTTTACACTGGAATGTCTTGATCAAGTTTAACATTAATACAAATGTTAATGTATTTAACTGAAACTACTGTAAGACAGCACACTGTAGTGTACGGCACCAAATATGTCAGATCATGTGAATATGTCCCATTGGATTTGCGTTGTTTCACTCCTGTCTGTCACATTACACAGGATATGTGACTACTATATTTAAAATGGCCATATTCAGATTTTCTGGTGCCACAGTAGGTCCCACTATGCAATAATGTTCAGCAGTTTACACACATCAAAAACAATTTTAACATCTGCAACAGCAATAAGCACATTTTAAGTTTTTCCTTATATGCAGCAGTTATATACTTTTATTATAACCGGCTGTAATGTCATTTATTATATTGTTCCATGGGAGAAGGTATTAACGAACACATCAATAAACATATGCTCACAAATATTATATTTGAGTATGTATAAACAATATATATAATGATAATGTGTATTATTATCATATTTGTGAGCATGCGTTTATAAAGGTATTTACTAGATAAATCAGAATTGTTGTTTTTCTTGTGCACAAATATTGAGCATACTTTGTTTTCTATTTCTAATAGAAAGCTATTGTTGTATTGTATTTTAATTAATAGGTTTGGAAAATACACTTTCATGCACTATGCAAATAAATACTTTTAAATATATAGTGATCCCGGCTTTTTCTGTCTTTGCAGCTCAGTGTTTGACAAAAGAATCAGTGGCTTCAGTAAGTGAGAAAAGCTTTAAAGTCCCCAAGGGCCAGTCAATAACAATAATATTAACAATAAATACAAAATGAAGACAATAAAAACAGCCATCAATACAAAAGTGCATATATAAAGGTAATGTGATCACTGTCTGCTGCTACAAAAAAAGCTTTGCTGTGTTTTATTAATATTTTAACACAGGATTAATAAACTCTTCTTAAAAACTCTAATTATAAATATATATAAAGACTTATCAAGGTAAATTAAGGCTATTTGGGGAAATTATTCCATTTTCTAACACAAGGACACTGATGACTCCAATGACAAGAAGCCGAATCCAGGGATGAGCGGCTCAGTGAACTCGCAGTAGAACGTGTACAGGTGGATGAGTGAGTCTGATGTGACGCTGTAGAAGGACAACGCTCCAGCGGGCCAGTCCAGAAACACCCCGACTCTGTTCGAACCCGCTGGGCTATAAGCGAGAAGCTGCGTCCTTATGTTATTGTGCCAGGCGTAGGAACCTTTATCTGTCAGCTCCAAACTCCACGACTTCTCGTTCCACCCGAGCCTGCTGCCGTCACGGGCTCCTCTCCGCCTGAGTCCTCTGTAAGTCACTCCGATGTCAACGCCCGCCTCCCAGTCCACCTCCCAGTAGCAGCGACCGGCCAGTCCGGCCGTGCACAGCAGCTGGTAGCACCAGTCGAATCTGTCCGGGTGATCGAGATACGGCTGCTTCTCGATCGCCAGCATCACTTTCCTGTTGTTCTCAGCCAGGAGGAGGTTTTTGTGTGCTGTGTTTGGGTCCAACGTGAGCTCACAGACATCTGACGGTGACAAATAACAAATGTAGAAGCAAATCTGCAGGTTGTGTATGATGGATGCCACATTTATGGATTCAATATTACACTTACACTTAAGCAGACCGGATTTCAAGCACTGAACACCACCATGATCCACACTGGAAGACACAATAAAGTCAGATCATCATATATAGACAATTAACATTACATTTATTTTACCTTCCTATACTCCCCCCTTAATACCTGAGAGTGTCCAGCCTCCGCCCTCGACCCTCCTGTGCAGCAGAGAGCTGCTTCACTCCCGACTCTCCCAGATGGTTGTGGCTCAGGTCCAGCTCTCTCAGCTGGGACGGGTTGGACCTCAGAGCCGAAGCCAAAGAAGTGCAGCCTTCCTCTGTGATCAGGCAGCCAGACAACCTGCAGGAACACAGAGCAGCATGTGTGTGATGTGTGGGCGTGTGTTGAGGCGTGGTCCTGGCTGGTGAATGATTTGCAATATGAAGCAGAGGTAGGAATGACAGGACTGGGTGTTGCTCACCTGAACGTTTCCAGTCGGCAGTGCTCCCTCCTCAGTGCAGCACAGAGCACCTTGACTCCTGCGTCCTGCAGGTCGTTGTTGCTGAGGTCCAGATCTCTCAGACTGATTAGAACTGAGGACATGTCCTGACAGCATTTTGCTGTGAGACTTGTTTGATTCAACCTAAAAATTAAACATTTACATATATATTTTTGTTTTAAGGGTCAGTGAAAACAAAAAAATGAGTCAGGTCTCAAGAAACTTTATAATTAAAGCACCATAACAACTATCATGTTGCAGGTAAAAGTAAAAGCAATGGAAAATATACAATTTTTAACTTCTACACCTTTCAACAGTAATTAAAAAGGAAGAAAAAGTGTTCTATAGCAATTTATGCACAAGTTTAAAAAAAACAGGCAGAGTAGATACGTTCAGTTGACAAGTGAACGTTGGATTGAGATCTCACCTGAGAGTTTCCAGTGCACATCCTGGATTCTTCAGTCCAGCAGACAACAGTTTAACTCCTGCGTCCTGCAGGTGGTTGTTGTGAAGGTCCAGATCTTTCAGATTAGAAGAGCGGGAGCCGAGCACCGAGGCCAGAGCTTCGCAGCTGCTCCCTGACAACCTACAGCCACTGAGCCTGAGGGATTTCAACCAGTCAACTCCCTTTTTTTTTAGATTTCCCCCCCCTAAATTCTAGTTTGGATAAGAGTCAGGAGCGATGAAGGAAACTCAAATGCGATGAAAAAAACAAATGGCTTCAATAAATTTAAATTTACGAAGAATACATTTGTGTGGTTGCCCAGATAGAGACGGACCAACAGAGCAAACATATTAGGGCGAAGGTTTGGAGCAAAATCTGCCGAAAGTATTAGGACGCTATGTGTAAAGGTAAAACTCTGACCTGAGACCTGTCAGCGAGCAGCGTGGACTCTGCAGTCCTGCAGACAGAGCCTCCACTCCTGAGTCCTGCAGGAGGTTGTTACCGACGTCCAGCTCCTTCAGACTGGACGACTGGGAGCTGAGGGCTGAGGACAGATGACTGCAGCATTGCTCCGTGAGGTTGGTTTGATTTAATCTGACAAAAGACACGGGAAATATTTAGCTTTGTATTGTATTTAAAGTGTAAAAGGATAGAATATGAGTTTAAATAATATCATACAAGAAAACATGATTAACACCAAAATCTTATAACCTGAATCTAACCTGAGAGTTTGGATTGCACAGTGTGGACTCGCCAGTCCCACAGAAAGTAGTTCCACTCCTGAATCCTGCAGGTGGTTGTTACTCAGGTCCAGGCTCCTCAGACTGGACGACTCTGAGCTGAAAACTGATGAGAACTCCTGGCAGCATTTTTCTGTGAGTCCAGTTTGAATCAACCTGATGAAATGAGGAGACGTTTTCTTTATGCATGAAGTGATTCTGGAGTTTTGCCATTTGTCACCCACATGGATGTGTAATAATCTAACCTCAGAGTCTCCAGACCACGAAGCTGACTCTGCAGCAAGAGCGTCACTCCTGAGTCCTGCAGGTCATTGCTACTCAGGTCCAGCTCTCTCAGAGTCCAGGAGCTGAGACCTGACACCAGAGACTCACAGCTTCTCTCTGACAGCTTACAGCCAATCAGCCTGAAACAGAATTTAACAGTCAGTTCTGTTTACTGTAAATACATTTAAATGTCACTGTTGCCACAAAACTTGATTGCTCCCGACCTGAGTGTTTCCAGTACACAAGGCGGGTTCTGCAGTGCGGCAGAAAGCAGCTTCACTCCCGAGTCCTGCAGGTCGTTGTAGCTCAAGTCAAGGTCTCGGAGAGATGAGGAGCTGAGGACAGATGAAAACCCCTGACAGCAATTCTCAGTGAGGTTGTTCTGGTTCAACCTGGTGAAATGAACGTTATGTCAGAGGTCAGTAGAAGAAGATTGGACTGCCTAACACCAATGATTTAATCGAGTCAATGCATATAACTCCAACCTCAGCTTTTTCAGCCGGCACCGTGGATCCTCCAGTCCGGCAGAGAGGAGCTTCACCCCCGAGTCCTTCAGGTCGTTGTTGGTCAGATCGAGCTCCCTCAGATTGGAGGAGTTGGAGCTGAGAACTGACGCCAGACCTTCGCCGCTTTTCTCCGACAGGCTACAGCCACTCAGCCTGAGGAACATAAAACATTATAGATCTTCTAATCTGCACAAAGGAGAAATGTTGATTGTAATTTTGCAGTCTCATGCATGAATTTGTGTCCTTGCCTTTTATTTGAAAGGACTTGAGAGCTAGCCAGAAATTGAAATTTAGTTAATGCATTCATGTTCCCCTCAGGACGATATCAAGTAACTCTGGAACTATCCTGACTTCCCCTGGTGCCACGATTAAACATTTTATTTGGTGCATTACTCTGGTTTAAGCCCAAATACCTGCAAAACTCCCCATTAATTAATCAATCTCAGCCGAGAAGAATCCAGGATTTACACATTCATGTCTTAAACGCGTCCAATGATTTTCTGTGCACTTACAGAGACTTGTTGGAGGCTTTGACCACGGGCAGCAGCCTCAGGAGACCCTCCTCCGAGGCGGAGTATTCCCTCAGGTCGAACACGTCGATCTCCTCCGCTGACGACAGCAGGATGAAGACCAGAGCGGACCACTGAGCCGGAGAGAGCTCGGCGGTGGCGAGGGCACCTGAATTCACGTACTGCTGGATCTCCTCCACCAGGGAGCGGTCGTTCAGCTCGTTCAGGCAGTGGAACAGGTTGATGCTCCTCTCTGGGCAGAGGTTCCTCCTGATCGTGCTCTTAATGTACTCAACTGTTTCCTGATTGGAGCGCGGGCTGTAACCCGTCTGTGTCATCAGCCCCCCGAGGAGAATCTGATTTGTCTGCTGTGAAAGGCCCAGGAGGAAGCGGAGGAACAAATCCAGGTGGCCATTTGGACTCCGTAAGGCCTCGTCTACGGCCATTTGGAAGAGATATGACAGCTTGGATTTGTCCTTTAACAACTTAGACCACCAGGTTTTGATTTGAGCCAGCGGATTGACGCCAGAATTAATGAAAGTGAGGAAGACGTAAAGGGCGGCGAGAAACTCCTGAATGCTCAGATGGACAAAACAGTACACCGTGTCCTCAGAAAGCCCCCTCTCCTCTTTGAAGATCTGCGTGAACAAGCCTGAGTACACGGAAGCCGCTGTGATGTCGATGCCGCTCTCCTTCAAATCTGATTCGTAGAAAATCAGGTTTCCTTTCTGTAGCTGCTCAAAAGCCAGTTTCCCCAGAGTCAAAACCATCTCCCTGCTCCCTGGATTCCAGTGGGGCTCTTCACCGGCTCCTACGCCATACTTGACGCTCCACAGCTTGGCTGGGACCACCAGGAAGTGGATGTACATCTGCGTCAAGGTCTTGGGCAGCTCTTTGCCCTCGCTGGTCCTCAGCACGTCCTCCAGGACGGTAGCGGTGATCCAGCAGAAGACGGGGATGTGGCACATGATGTGGAGGCTCCGTGACGTCTTGATGTGGGAGATGGTCGCGCTGGCCTGCTCCTCATCCCTGAATCTCCTCCTGAAGTATTCCTCCTTCTGTGGGTCCGTGAACCCTCTCACCTCTGTCACCATGTCAACGCAATCGGGAGGGATCTGATTGGCCGCGGCCGGTCGCGTGGTTATCCAGAGACGAGCGGAAGGAAGCAGCTCCCCCCTGATGAGGTTTGTCAGCAAGACGTCCACTGAGGTGGACTCTGTGACATCAGTCAGGATCTCGGCACTGGCAAAATCCAGCGGCAATCGACACTCGTCCAGTCCGTCGAAAATGAACACGACCTGGGATCTGTCAAAGCTGCAGACTCCGGCGTCTTTAGTCTCACCAAAGAAACGGTGAACCAGTTTCACCAAGCTGTACTTTTGACCTTTCAGCAAATTCAGCTCTCGGAAAGTGAAGGGAAACATGAACTGAATGTCCTGATTGGTTTTGCCTTCAGCCCAGTCCAGAGTGAACTTCTGTGTCAGGACGGTTTTCCCGATACCGGCGACTCCCTTGGTCATCACCGTCCGGCACGCCTGAGCTTTTCCTGGCAACGTTTGGAAGATCTCCTCACATCTGATCGTCGTCTCGGGTCTCGCGTGTTTCCTGGAGGCCGTTTCAATCTGTCTGACCTCGTGCTCGTCGTTGACCTCTCCGGTGCCTCCCTCCGTGATGTGGAGCTCTGTATAGATCTCGTTCAGAAGGGTGGGCTTCTCCGTTTTATCATTCCCCTCAAACAAACACTGGTACTTCTGCTTTAAACTGGACTTGAGCTTAGTCTGGCACGTGGCAGGAGAATCTGCAAAAAAAGAAGAAGAATCAATGCACATTTCTATCCACGTCGATGATGAAAACCAAAAACACAAGAGCAAAGGAGTACGGAATGGATTCAACAGCTTCTGACATAACCCTTAGTTCAGCTCCTCCCGTCAGCTGATCAAGATACAAACTATAGAGACACCTATTAAGAAGTTTATCCATTTTCAGCAGCTTGATTCTGTAAACCACTTTCATTTGCCCTTGCCCTGATCGAGGGACTTACTTCTGTGCAGCGACTCAGCCAGCCCCTCCTGCTTCATCCTCCTCAGGAAGAGCAGAGCGATTATCTGACATGCCTCTCTGCCGCTCCTCATATCCTCGTCTTCCTCCTCCCCGCACATCATCACCCCGTCACCAGGACACCCCGGTGTTAAAATCCTCTGCATCCTCTTCAGCTCGTTCTTCATAAAAATAACAATGTCGTTTTCGAGCCGCTAGGAGACAATGATACACAAACCAATGTGTCAATAGAAAGTATGATGAAGAGCAAAAAGAGAAGAATCTAAATGTGCTTTGTACACACCATAAATAAGGAGTCCAGGTCTTCTTGATGTTCCAGGTCACACTGACCATTGCAAACTTTCTTCTTTTGTAGTCTGGAGAGGACAACACATACAAAATATAATTGTCATACTGGTTACCACTAGTTGAACACCCACCTCAATCCCCACATTTTGATTAAGGAATTATTTATTTTTCTGCCAACTGTGTCTATAAATCATTATTGCCACAGTTTTTTACTTATTTTGTATTTCATATTACTGATTATATTAAAGTTTTGCACAGTTTTAAAGAAATAAAATCTCTAGTGATATATATATAATCTTCATGTTTAAGGGTGGATCATTTCCGAGATCAATATAAGAGAAGAACAAGGAGTTAAATAAGTGCTTCAAAATAAATTGTGCAGTTGTTAGTAATGATGCATGTATTTGTTGATAGAGACTTACTCTGTATCAGGAGGGTGTATTTGAAAAGTAAGAGGTATCTCCATTGACATGTTGCTCCTCATGGACACAAAGTTGGGCTCGGCAGGAGACTCGGCTCTCTGCTGCTGATGATCTGGTCTTTAATGTAACACACACACACACACACACACTTTTACTCTTCACTATACAGATGATGAACCACATATTCTCAGGTGAAGAATGCTAACCCAGTGTGTTGTCTTACTCTGTCTCAGGAGACTGTCTTTTAAAAGTAAGAGGGAGCTTCATTGACTCGCTGCTCTTCATGGACACACAGCTGGGGACGGGGGAGGCCGCTCGCTTCCTCTGCTTCCCTGAGCTTCAACACAAGACAGAGTTACTTTACACTTAATAATCTCGTGACCACAAAGAAGAGGAAGTGTGTGACATGCAGTATGCCAACTATGGATCCTGAGGTGGAAAAGAGGTTGGTTTAAAAAAGAAAACTGATGATTTTCCTGCTTTCTGGACTTCCCCTTGAAGCTTTCAATAAAAAAGGGGAAAGAAATTATATTAATAGAGGTGTTTTGTCATATTAAAACCCCCCCAGAAAAATGCACGAGTCATGATGAACACTTCTGCAGAAACACTCAGGATGAGGATGTGATCATAATGTGAAATACCACAAAAGAAAAACATTTACAGCTATATCCCACATAGCACAATTGTGGCCCAAAGCTGACCCATATTTTCTTGGGGTGCTATTTGGGCCATATTCACCATTTACCACATGGGGCCAGTTGCGGTTCACATTCAGATTACACTTAGTTTTTTAGAGCACCACATTTGTTTAGGGATGTTTGGATCACATTTGCTATTTTACAAGTGCATGGGCCCCTTTAGGCTCACATTGCCTGAAGTGGCCCCCATCCCTGTGTTATCTGTGATGTGTATGTTGGGGCTCCTCACCTCTGAGCTTTGGTCCAGTCATGTCCCCTGCATGGAGAGGTTATAGAGGGGAGGGTTCCCCCATCGACACCTTCAGGCTGATCCATAATGAAGCTAAAACCTTTACAGGAAAAAGCAAAACACTGGAACCACACATTTCTTCTGTTTGTGTTTTCTTTGCTTCGCTTGTTCTATTCTGTACTTCTGTAATTTGGCAGAGCACAAACATTACTGTGACATTATTTATCTACACCCTGTGCCACTGATATTCAGCTGTTTTGAATGCAGGCTTTTTGATATATTTAATGAAGTATAGACTTTAGTATTATTATTAAATTAACATATAAATGATACAAAATAATTCAGACAGCCCCCAAAGAACCCTATTCAGGAATGACCACTAACACACACAATAAGAAGAAGAGAAAATGTTGGTTACTGTACCTTGGTCAGGGGGGGGGAACAGTCACCAGGAGTGAAACGAACCACCAACTTCCCCGATGAGAATTCAGCCACAAAAGTCAAACAGAGGAAAGAGGCGCAGGCAGGTTCAGGTTGAGTCCCCTGGGCATGACATCACTGATCCTCACAGACTCACTAACACCTGGCACCTCCCAGGGACACACCCAGGTGATTTGACGGAAGGAAGAGAGGGGGAGAGAGAGAGAGAGAGTGTTTCTTTGCCCTGAGTTCAGGCTGCAGGCGTCTTCCAGGTTGGAGTCCACGCCCTGAGGTCCAGGCAGAATGGTGTTTTATGCCTTTAAATGACATACGAGTGTCACAAATAAATGCATTGATAACAATCCTTGCGTTTGAAGTGAGATTTGTGAGTAGAGCTCTGCAGGAATGCGCAAGTGAGGGCAAAGAAACACCCACAATACTAAGGAGGCGGTGTGACTCAGTAGAAAACTTAGTTTCACTTTGGCAAGTGGACAAAAACACATGACAGAAAGCCTGAAGCCAGCCCCCCTCACACTGAGAAACTCCCTCTTTTCATCCCATCTTCTTCTCCTTTATCTGTGTTTGTCCACAGAGGATTTGGCCCCTCATCATTTCGGTGACCCTTGACTTTTTTCCTCCTGGGTCCTGTCAGGAAAGGAAAAAAAAAAAGTCCCTGGATCCACTTTACTTGCCGGATTTAAGTAATTTAAATAAGATTGGATTTATGCCAGAGACAGATTTCTATGCTTCCATCTATGTAAGTTATTTTAACTTAGATAAGACATTTTAACATCTAGGCATCATATCCTTTCTCGGGTTTTGGGGTTTTTCAGATTTGTATTTTGGATTTAGAACCAGTACTTCCCTAATTGATGCTTCCTCTTTCACAACCACATGAGAAAGGTTTCACTAAAGCATTATTGTATTCCTTAGGACATTTGCATCAAATCCCTAAAACAACAATTCTCAGCAGACATGTTGCAATTCAAGACATGTTTATCTCGAGCACTAACAACTCAACCCAGGAGGAAACTGCTCTCTACCCCAAGGAACAGACAGACACAGCCATGGAAACGGGCGTCCAAGGATAATAATGGTGATCATCAGAGAGCAGGGCAGGAGAATAAAACATGAAAAACATCTCAGGAGATAGAGAGGACGGAGGAGAGGTGGAGAAGTGAGAGCCACGATCTGCGTCATCACACTCCTTGATGTCATCACTCATGCAAAGACATGATACACACACCCTTGGATTGATGCAACTTCCACTTCTTGAGCACATCCTGTCCCTGAATGTCAACTGTAAACATCAATAGATAATTCAACAATAAAACCAGTTGAGTCATCCTACATGGACAAAACGTGTTCGACCCCTTTGCATCAAACAGTCATGGGAAAGTGGTAGTTCTGGTTTTGAGTCACATCTCTAAAAGCTAAGCGGGTGCTCACAATGCCATGCGTTCCTGATAAGGAGACGAATACATCACTCACATGACGGGACAATAAACATCACACACTCCTCAGACACGCTCATTCAGAGAAAACACTTCTGCAAATGTGACACGTAGATTTGTACACCTTTGTTTTTCTTTAAATCTTTCACACTACTGCACTTAAATCGATTCTTTCCTTGTGTATGTGACAAACAAGTCCCCAAACAATATTAAACATGAGCTAAAAAGTGTCACCTGACTGATTATCAGCCACAGTTAATTGTAGTGAGTAATACGAGTTTATGACCTAGTTGAGAGCCTTGTGTCTATTTTTATCTGCAGCATGCACTCAAAGCAAAATGAACTTCACATGGAAGTTCATATCTAGGAGGTTATTTTCTTTATCTTGTGGTTTGTAATGTTGAGTCATTACACAATGGAAATATTTCCCTGTGTCAGATGAGGTTAAAGCAAAAAAAGGAATCGCTAACCTTTACTTCCTACATAAGAATTAAGTTGAATTTGAAGCGCAGTGTTACAGATTTTCTATCTTGTGTCTCTTTGGCAAAATCAGACATTGCTACTTTTAAAAGCAGAAATGACATTGTGTGTCCAGAGAGGAATGTTTCACCTTTCAGAGTCCTAAAGAGGTCAAAGTATCCAGTATTTGTATTGTTTTATGTCTTTATTCACCTTCTGATCCCTCAGACATAATAATTTGAATCATAAAGATAAATGAGAGGTTTGATGTCCTTGGACACATTCAATAGATATAAATCTAATCATTATCCTTCAGCTTCCAGGTCACAGATATATGTTTATTATTGAACATGAAAAGAAACCGCAGAGGACAAATACCACAGATATGGTTGTGGTATTTGTTACCTTTTAATGTTTAGATAAAAATAAAAAGAGTAATGTTAGGCGAGAATACGAGTCACAGTTTCCACACAGATTTATTTATTGGCGAGTTGCAGCATTTCAGGAAACGTCGCTCATGTAATAAGACGACGACAGAGTGCAACCTGCAGGAGTTGATACACTGAGTTTGTCATGAATCAGTTAGTACATGAGATTTCATTCAAGTCTCCAGAGCAGAGACTCCACTACGCCCGCTGCAGTGCCATAAGCAAAACAACCGAGAACCAACAAGCACACAATACACTTATGGCTGAATCCTTTCCACATATCTGTACAGGCATTTTTTATTTTTTTGTGTGCATACAGACTTTATATCAGCGGGAAACTGTAATCTCAGGATTAAGACACACGTATTTTAAACATCTTTGTGCTGGATATATTTGGAAATGTTGTTATTCTCTGGGAAAGCGTTCACATCACACGTTATAGCTGAGATAGAAAGAAAAGGCACAGTTTGTAAAAAAAGGAGATTGAAATGTGTTGATGACAGCAGCACTGGGAAATGTGTGGGAAACAGTATATAACAGTAATTGGGGAATTTAAGACACAGGAAGCCTTGTTTAAATGTTATTTGGGGTATTTAGCTGTAAATTATCATATCACTGCAGGAACAACAAGGAAACATGAAGAGTCCATTTGTATTTCTTTATCCACAGTTCGTTTATAGTATCATAGACATCATTTCTAAAAGTGATCACAGTGGTGTGTCCCTCTCTGAGATATAACTCCCCCCATGTATTTGCATCATGTCACAGTCACAACGTATAAAAGGTTTTTAAGGTTTTTTACGCAGAGACGAAATTGGAATGCCCAAATAACCTCCTTTTTTTTTTATCTATTAAATCAGAAATTATTGTAATTTATGAACTATTTACAGGTGTCAAACAAAGTAGAGATTCTGTCTATTGTAGCCTTTGTAAATTATTATTATTATATCTATAGAAAATCTAATGCTTACCTCTTTCACTAATATTTTTAAAAGTCATACATAAGAGGCTCAAACTGGGGGAATCCAGAATGTCATTAGTTCAGGAGCTACTTTCTACCAAAGTAATGGTCCTTATATAGACAACATGTATCAGTGCGTGTGCTCTGTTCATTATCAAGAGTAACCAGGACGTTATTTCCAAAAAAGAAGAGTGGTTTTGGACGAAGCTTTGTCGGCACCGAGCTTAGGAATTTCCATATTTATATCAGCGTATGAGCCGACGAGTCACAAACGCCAAAGCAGGAGTCTGCTTTTTACAGTTCAGACTTCCACAGAGTGAGATACTGTGTATCCTGAGCTCAACTTTGGTTCAACATAGGGATAATCCTGGATAGCACCGTTTAAGAAGGGCTAACAAACATAAAACTAATTATTAATTAGAACAAAATAAAGTTATTTACAAAGCACCACATACTGTAGATAAAAGTGTGGACAAAAGCCTGGCTGACCCCTTTGGGATTTCCCTTTGTCCAGTGTTGTGTGTGTTTGTGTTTATATATGCATGTGTGTTTGTGTGTGTGTGTGTGTGTGTGTGTGTGTGTGTATGTGTGTGTTTATCTCTTAGAGATGTAGCTGTTCTCGATGCACAGCACCACGTAGGAGCTGGAGCAGCTGCTGGAGCTCGGCTGGAGCAGGTTGCCGCTCTGCAGCGAGGACGCCATGCCGTTCAAAGCCCGGTCGCCCACGCGCCACGTCTCGCAGAAGCCGTCGACATGCTGCTGACCGGTGCTTGTCGACCCGTGCCACATCATCTTCTCTGGCCTGGGATTGCGGAGCACTTTTCATTAGTATACAATCTTGTTTTATAGTCATTTTCTGTATGTTTGTCTTCAAATTGTTGGTTTACTCACCATGTGTTGTCGCTGAGGACATCCTTGCCATCGAAGGAGTAGATCGGCACGTTGTCCTTCATGCGGCCATCATTGAAGATGCCGTCCCAGTTGTCAAACAGAACCTCATCCTGAGAGAGATGAGACAACAGTCTGCTCAAACAACGGCTGACAATTAATTGTGTGTTCTCTTTTGTCTCGCTTCTGCAGGTATGAATAATTGAACGTGTACCTTCAGGTTCACGATTGGCATGCGGTCCCTGTCTGCCCTGCGGACGATACTGTGGAGATCCTGGAGCCTGGCGGACAGGAAGGCCCGGAAGGTTCCCTTCATCCCGATGGCCTGAGCCTGGGTGAAGCACATGAAGTCTGCTCCGCGGATCCCCCTCATGGAGCCGGTCTGGGGGCTGTTCAGGGCGATCAGGTGGAGCTGTGGAAATATCCGGTAACATTATAAATATCTTAGATGCTTCAGTGTGACTGTTCAAAAGTGGTCTCTCTTACCCCTGGACCTGAAGTGTGATGGTGGGCAGGGGTCTGGGCCAAAGGAGGATGAGGTCTGCGCTGAGGGGTGACGGGGTAGCGACCGTCTGGGTACGCAGGGCGTTCATGGGCCGTATTGACGGAATATCTACCATCCGGGTGGCTTTGTCGGTCTGTGTAACTTGGATATCTTGGATCTGCCGGCTGCGGGTACCGGGGATCTGGTTGATACCGGGGATCTGGCTGATACTGCGGATCTGGCTGATACCGGGGATCTGGCTGATACTGCGGATCTGGCTGATACCGCGGATCTGGCTGATACCGCGGGTCAGGGCGGGTTGTGTATCTGGGGTCAGGGTTTGGAGCGTACCGAGGGTCTGTGTGCGTCACATGGGGCTCGTCGGGTTGTGGGTGATGGTCAGTGTGTCTGTGGGAGTCGGTGTTGGAGTGGTGTTCCGGGGAGTAGGGGACGACGGGTGGGGGCTCCACCGCTGCAACCTCATTACCCTGCAAATAACGTGCATGATATCAATTAAAACACACAGACCTATGTTCTAGACTAGAGAAGGGAAAAAATGAAAATTTACACTCACATCCTCTCTGGGCAAAGGAATATAGTCCCCGAGCTGAAAAATAAAGGACAACCCAAAATTATTTTAGTGTTTTTGTGACATTCTACCTGACTTATGTTCATAACTGAGATAAATGTTGACCTGGACTTGTCGAACTCCATCGCGGACCCGTAGGTACAGATCTGTTTGGTCTAAAATGTAAACCAGCGAGCCCTCAGGTTGTCTTCGAGCTGTGGCTGTCATGGTGTCGTAAGACCTCAACACCGTCACCTGCAAACACGTGACATGTATTTTATAGACTTGGATGAACCCTTTTCAAATTTGATCTTGCTGTTAATTGTATTGTTTATCTAGATTATTATCTATTCAATTTTCTATAGTGTTTTTCTATTGCTCCATTGGTCATGGGTATTTCATTTATAAGTCAACTATTTCTTCAGGTTAATTATTAATTGGTAATAATTCAAAGCAATGTTAATTATTCACGTCATTCAGTCCAGCAGACGTGCTTTCAGACGTGGCACAGATTCCTCATGGAGCCATTGAATTTTTTTGTATTTCATAATCAATAACACAGAAGTAAAACAGCAGCATTTGACTGCGTCGTAGATTTTCTCACCCCAGACGTGTGTCCAGGTAGTCCAGGCACTCCAGGTGGTCCCGGGGGGCCAGGAATATTGATCGCTGTCAAGAAAGACACAGTCACATGTGCATGAATGAGACTCAACATTTTTTTCTTAATCTGGAGTATGTTTGGGAGTGTTTATGAATAGGACTCACTCTGTGATCCCCTGTAGGTTTCAGATAGAGAAGGTCCTGGTGGTCCAGGAGGTCCAGGCGGCCCATCGTAGCCTCTTCCTGGTTGACCCGCTGGACCCTCAGGACCTGGTGGGCCAACGATGGAGTCACCCGGAGGGCCCTGATGGGACAGGAACAGAGTCAGATTTCATACTATGTTAGATGTAGAAAAACACAATTTAGGTCATAGCCATTCAATAGATGGAATATAATATCACATGTGAAATGAAATGGTTCCAGGTCAGGAGCAAAACTTGGTTGTTTAGTGGTCCACAGAAACAATAGTGACACAACTGCCTATTATATCTAATAATGTTAGCTCTATACTGTCGATGTGTATATTAATGCATAATGTTTCTGATTGTCGTACTGGAGGTCCAGGAGCTCCTGGGCTGCCGTGTCCACTGGCTCCATAACGGGGGTCATAATATCCTCCTCCTGGTTCTCCTTTCTCTCCTTTGAAGCCATCATGGCCCCTGTCCCCTTTCAACTCATTCTGCACACATCAACGTCAAGACAAAAATCTTACTACGCAACTGCTTAAACCATAATCTATGATCCAAACAATCGTGATCATGTGGGAGTTTCTATAAGGTTGCTAAATTTACCTTTAAAGCGTAAATGTCATAGTTGGACCCGAGACCTGGATCAGAAACAAAATGTTTTTAAACAACCTAAAAGCGGAAAGTTTAGATTCCTAATAATTATGCACATGGATAAAATCGTTGAAATACCTGGAATTTGAAGAACCCCTCCTGTTCCAGGATCTCCTTTCTCTCCTTTAAGAGCTTTAATCGAAGGTGAACAGCAGAAATCATTTTAGTAATTTTAGTGCAGAAGTAAGAAGTACCTGACCTTGCTTTCTGGTTGAGGATTTAAATAACGCTCTCGTATCTGACACTGGAGTCAGCAGGTTGTTAGCTTAGCATAGTAATAATCTCTCTCGTCCTCTAATTGTCGGATAGAAAGTGATTTTCACACGTTGCATCCACAACATGACCTGATCTCACCTGGGTAGTGTCTGGAGTAATCCACCTGTCCCTGAGAGGAAACGAAAAAGACAAATAAATAGCAACGGTAAGTAACTTTATAATAAGATTAAATTCATTTGTAAATCTAACCATGTCATTTTCCACGAAATAAAGTTAAATATTTCATCTCTCCACTCACTCCGAGTCTGTCGATGGGAGCTGGAGGTCCGGGAGGTCCAGGAAGGCCTGGTGCACCTGGAGGACCCTGGGACACAACATTTATTGATGCGTGTGCTATAGATGGAAGGACTATAAGAGATGACAGAATTTAGGCCTGAATGGGATAATAAGCCAAAATGAGTGATACTCACAGGTTGTCCATATCCAGATCCACTGCCTGAATCGCCTTTGATGCCATTCAGCCCAGGCCGCCCCTACAGTCAAACACACACTCAGCACATTCAGGTGGCGTAGTTTCACTTTTAAAAACCTCAACTTGTAACAGGGGATTGATAATACCATCTCAAAAATGACTTGATATGAACATTTTAACGTACCGGTCGTCCTGGAAGCCCAATCTCTCCCTTCTGGCCCTCAGGACCATATGGGCCCTGAAGAAAAACACAGTAATCATGTGGTTGTTATCATACTGGTGTGATTCTGTTCGGGTTATGTAGCAAAACGTTAAAATAGGGTACGCACTGCAGGTCCCACAGGGCCAGGGGGTCCTCTATCACCCTGTAAAGACAATACAAACTTAATATCTTCAGGCTACATTCAATAAAACTGTCCTGTATGAATAATGCAGAAAATGGGGAACGTCATTGAAGCACTGAGGTCTTTACCGGCTGTCCTCCCAAGCCACCCAGGTACAATGGGTTCCCATCGGGCCCCATGACGATGCCAGGCTCGCCTTTCTGTCCCTGAACAAAACATTTGAACAGAAAAAGTTGATCAATTGTGTTTTTTCTGTCCTTAGAATTCTCATTTTACCTGCCAAGAAATCTTTTTTTTGTGGATTTGTATATGTGTATATATATATATATTTATTTGAAGAAAAATAATTCAATTTGAATGTTTGTGTAAAATGAAAAATGAACTCATTAAAATGTGGATTATTGTACCTGAGGTGCATATCCTGGAGGACCTGAATCTCCTTTATCTCCTTTTGGTCCCACGGGCCCCTGAAACAGACAAGTTATATAATACCATTATTTAAGTCCCATTTCTGTGCATTCACAGGATTCAGAGGATCAACTGGGTGATGACGACAGCGACAAATACCGGGAATCCTGCTCGACCTGGAGTACCAGCTCCTCCCTGCAGAAGAGAGAGAGAATGATAAAGTATTAAAAAGGTGAAATATTCCTTTCAAATGTGAAAGACTTTGAGTTTAGTAAGGTTTGTAGTGAGATTGGTTAAAGGCAACAAAGGGTGTGTGCACTCACCTGCCACCCTTCGTCCCAATATAGGTCGTTATACTACAGCAAGACAAAGTTAGGTCAGTTAGTGTGGAGGTGAACAAACAAAGCGAGCAGTGATGGTTAGTGAATATGAGTCAATCAAGGAGTGGGTATGTGATCGAGCAGTTAACAGGACGTATTACAGTTATTTACAGGATCGGTGCTTCTCGCTCTGATCTCGAGCCGGGACTCACATCTCTTGTTGTTCCAGAGACGACCAGTCCTGGAGGCCCGGGAGGCCCTGGAGGTCCGGGTGGTCCACCGTCGCGTCCTGGCAGACCCTGTCACACAAACAAAGACACAATGCTTTTACTGTAGCGGCAGCGCTCACTGTAAAGAGTTCACTTGGGTCAAGGTTAAGGACAATTCTTTCTATTTGTATATTCAAGAAATAAAACAATTTAAACTCACAATCTCGCCTTTGAATCCTCGATCTCCCTTTTCACCCTGGAAATCAAACATGCCAACTTTAATGCCAAGACAACAGACAAATAAAATAATACAATCTAGTGTATTATTTACGTATAGGATAAATGTGAATACTAAGCAATTTAAGGAACAAAGTTTATCCAGCAACGTACCGCCTGCCCTTTGAATCCGTCAATGCCTGGCATCCCAGGTGGTCCTCGTGCTCCTTCTGCTCCTTTGTCTCCGTGGCTGCCGGGTAAACCTGGCTTACCCTAGAAATGACCAGCAAAAACTTTAATAATTACATCACCACACTGTTGTTCTGAGACTGTGAGACCAACAACTGCAACACAAAACCAAACACACTCTTTGTTTTACTTACGGGTAGACCTGCAATACCACTTGGACCCTGGAAGACATGACAGAGGAAAATGTGAGACACTTCATGTACAGTGATGAGGACAGGACATGTCATGTGTGAGGTAGATGTGTACCTGTGGTCCGGGTGGGCCTGCGAGTCCAGGTAAGCCCTCGCTCATCTCGTATCCGCCAATCTGTAAGGAGGAGATTTGAAACGAGGGAGATGATTCCTTCAGGAGTTCTTTGTTATTGGCCAGATTCTAGGTTTTGTGAATCTTTACCAAACAATGATGGGCTTAATAACTATTGTTTTAAAGTCCGGTTTGAATATTCAAGATATTTTGGGTTGTCAAAAGCTACATCTTCAGGGGACTCGGCTGACTTATACATTCTTACATATTTAAATCCAGATTTTTTAAGAAGCCTATACTCACAAGTCCGCCACGGTAAGGTGGGCCCGGTGGCCCGGGAGGCCCTGCAGGTCCAACTGGTCCCATTGGACCTGGAAGCCCTGCAAGCCCAGACTGCCCTGGTACACCATTGTGTCCGGGATCGCCCGGAGAACCCTGAGTAAAAAAATAAAATGTGTTTATGTTTTGCAATAGTGAAAATAACTGCAGAATAATAAGAACAATAACAGAGTTAAATGGAGGAATGGAAGAGACACATGCAGAGTTGAAGCTTTATGAGATACAGTGAGAGTTTGAAAGGTGGAAGGAAGCAGCAGAATATTTCATTAAACTAGGGAGAGTAGGTCTTTGTCCTCAGGCCACTGTAAGGTTAGTGAAACCCAACTTTAATTATGTGAAACAAGTTGAGTTGGGGGAAATGGAAGCAGATAGAAAAAAAAGGAAAGCAAATCACCAAAGCAGAGAGACACCCCCCAGTACCTGAGACCCATTACACACCGTAGGGGATGGATTAAAGTAAGAGAAGAGGCCCGTGAAAAAGTTGGAGTCCTGTTTGTCTTGCTGGAGGAAAGCAAGAAACAATGAAGGAGAGAATCTATGTTTGTCACGTGTTTGAGTTTGACGGATAAAGAAAAAAAGACTTGACTCACCTTTTCACCAGATCCTCCTGAAAGACCGAGCCGCTCACACTCACCCTGGAGCAAAACAAAACAAATACACACTCTTCTTAGACTCGTTAGCTCCCTTAAAACATCCCACCGACAATTACATGGATTGGGATTAAATGTTTTATTTGCGGCTTTTCAAAAAACCCTCCTCTGCATTCTTAAGTCGGAATCTGTGAGAATCATTCAGCAGTTAACTCAATCTGCTCATTCTCACCTTCTCTCCTCTGAGTCCAGGCTGACCAGGAGTACCAGGACGACCAGCGGGGCCCTGGAACCACAGACACAATTTCATGTGATTATTTTATTAATCCGATTTTTTTAAACTTTTTTAATTTACTTTCTATTTACGAATGAGATTATAAAAACATTCACAAAAAAATGAATCGCAACTACTCACGGGCAGACCAGGGACTCCATCTTGTCCCGGTGGTCCCGGGGGTCCAAAGGCTACGGGACCATTGGATCCCAGTGCTACTGAAGTGCCAGGGATCCCGGGGGGGCCAGGAAGACCGGGGCGACCGGGAGGACCACGGGCCACCTGGGTTACAAATCACGATATTACAACGTTGTGTAAAGACTCAACTTTAAGATGTGAAACCTTATTGATTTCTACTGACAATCAACATACCCTGTCTTGGAATCCTGAACCCTCCATGTCAACAAACGTCTGTTAAAACACGAATTAGCAAATTAAAGTCAGAAATAAGTGTTGAGAACGTAAACGCTGGAAGGAAAGGAAGTGTGGACGTACTGGGCGATCACCAGTGCCAGGTCCAGGGGGTCCTGGTGGACCTGGGGATCCTCTGGGTCCTGGCTGACCCTCTCCAAGGTCACCCTGCAGAGATTCAGAGGCCACACGTTATCGCACTAAATTATAACATGTGATATAATTTAACATTTCGTCTTAACCCATTCTCTACGCCACCTTTTGGCCTTTGGCACCAGCAGTTCCTGGACTTCCTGGGAAACCTGGTGGCCCAGCAGGACCCTGGAAACAGGAACATAATAAGGACATATGACGGATTATGTTTTTTTTAGATACAGCAATATTTCAAAGTGTTGAATTTAAAAAGGAAACTTACAGCTTTTCCATCCTCTCCTGGATCCCCCTGAAATACCATGAACAGTCAGTGAAAGACATGCGTCCCAAAATAATTCAAGTCAATAGTTGTGGAAATACTCACATTCTCCCCGTCAGCTCCTGGAGGTCCTGGGGCTCCATTTGACCCTGGCAGCCCCGGAGGTCCGGCGGGTCCGGCCATCTGCTGCACAACAGAGCCGTCCCCGAGTCGGACCACCTCAGCCGCAGGGCCGGCAGGACCAGCGGGCCCGGGAGGCCCCTGAGCACCGCGCTCTCCTTTATTGCCGGGGTACCCAAAGCCAGAATTGCCCTGGTGGGAATGGAAAAGAGATAAATCAACTGTTAGCTGAAGTTAGAACTGCTTTTTAGTTCTGGGATTGAAAAATTATGAACTTACCTTTGAACCTTTGTCCCCCTGAAATACACAGAAAAAGACAAATCAGTAATTTCATTACTTATCCGAGTAGGTCAGGTGATGCAGCTGAAAAAAACAGAAGTTGTCTTTTACCTTCTCTCCTCTTCCTCCACCCTGAGAGGAGACACCAGAGCCAGAGCTGGACCCCGAATCTCCCTTCGGCCCTGAGGGGCCTCTGTCCCCCGTAGAGCCTTTCTCTCCTCTGTCCCCTTTCTCACCTCGACCACCACTGGGACCTGAAGGACGTGTTGCATGTAAATGAGTTGAGAAACGAGTTAGAAACGAGTATCACTTATTCCATGGTGGGGTTATTTTATACGTTGGGCCAAACTTTGATGCCCCGCACAGAGGACAATGAGCTGTTAAAACTGTAAAATAACTGTGAGAGGGTCTAAAGTCTGTAATGACAGGAACAGACAGAATACTAGAGCATAGATGAGGTTTTCTCATGTGATGCAGTGACTCTAATGAGCTGCTAATCTCACAAGAAGCAGGGAGTAATATGTCCTGCAGAGGGCAACAAAGCCTTATTCATCATTCTCCTCTGTACCTTGGTCCAGTTCCTCTCCCAGTGTACATACTAGTTCTGGGAAGTTTGCCCATTTAAATTTATATAAATTGTACAATGTTCCTCTCTGTTATTTCTTTTCTTTTCTTATGTTTTAATCTTGGAAGCGATTCCTCAAAAACACTTAAATCGTTGGTTTAACTTCAATTTCACCTGATTTGGTGCTAATGAAAGTGACAACAGGTGCAAGACAACCTGGGTTTTACATGTGGTGACAATTAATCTGTCCTTCTCTAGTTTTCGTTCCTGCTTGTGTCCAGGGGCCACATTTATAAAACAGTGCGTAGGATGTGGGGGGATTTCTCTCCTGTATGTATTTTAATCATCCAAAACTGCAGGATTATTAAATTCAGCTTTGATGTCCCCAATCTATGAAATTTAACAGAAATATATATTTCAAATGATTTAAAAAAAAAAGGCACTACATAGAAAGGTAAATATTATGCAGGGTTAATCCTACCACACACATGCCTGTCGGTGGGTACTCGTGTTTGCACTGGGATGGTTCGGTTCGGGCACAAAACATTTTAGTCTTCTGCTGATACCCGACGTCTAAAGTCAACACAAACACACCGTTACCTGCTCTGCTCGGCGGCTGCAAGTGTTGGCTTGCACACGGGGGGGGGGAATGTAGAGGCTTGTGCATTTTTTGGAAGGGGCGTGATGGAAGAAGCAACTGGATACATGTCCCACAAGGTCTAAATCTGCTCATTTGATTTTCTCTTTGTTGAATGCTCAAATCCTAGCTTCCAACCAACAAGGCTCTTTAATCCTCCACCTGGGGGAGCTAAAGAGGCTCCAGTTGGACTTGTGTTAAACACACAAACCCTGCAGCAAATCCCCCCCCCACACACTCAGGTCCAGACAAGAGGCCTAATGCACACGTTCCTGGATGAAAGCAGAGACAATAACACATGACGTTTCTTTGGCAGCGGCTGCCGTGTGATTAAAAACTTCCATTCCACATTCCTGCAGCGTGTTTACTGAAGATTTGCCCTTTTACTGATTCTACTGTTTATAATGTAGACGTCTTTTACCTGATTCCTTCAGTCCGGTTCCCTTTGAGGATATCAGCGGCGGCTGAGGTACAGGACGGGAGGGTGCTGTGGTGGTCTGGAAACGGATCAGAACATAGTTGATAACAGCTGACAGCACATTCTCCTTTATTATCCAAACTTTAAGCCCCAAATCTAAACTTTCCACAGGGTCTGGAGAATTTATGATAATAAGTAAACTGACTTTAAGGCTTAAAATCTTTGGAATGAGGCAGAAAACGAATATCTCCATGAGTGACTGCAGCCTTGTCAAGGTGGAGACGATCTACTGGACCGACTCCAAATGCTTTTGTAAGCGCCATTCATTTACAGACCGGCACTGTGTGAGTCACGGACTATGTCTCCATCAAACGTGTGGAAAGGGTCATGTTATAGGTTTATCATACAGTTTGAATGACCTCTGTGTATAGTGAAAATACGCACTGACCCTGGCACTGTGTCCCGTTTGTCTCCTCTCGCCATCGCCACTGCCGTAGTCCCCAGAGGCCTGAGAGAGGGAGAAAAGAAGGTGTAAATCAGAATATTTCAGACCCTTTGACGAAAATGTAAAAAAACAAACAAATACTCACCACGTCAGAGTCGTCCTCGTCGTCACACAAGCGCTCGGCAGCCCGAGGGCTTCCAACTACTTTCAGCTCAGCGATCTCCCCCTAATCACAAACACAGCAAATGCATTTTACATCACCGGGATGACAAAACTATTTACTTGCAATCAGGCATGCGCGTGGCCTCCTATTTAAAACATGATACAGACACTTTTGAGGCCTGGTGGCATGAAGGATGCTCAACAGGTGAATGCATTTGAACACCGAGACCAATTTGTGCAAGCGAACATAGAAAATTTGAATCTTTGACATGGATTGTATTAATTCCTTCACTTCAAAAGCACTGTGAACGTCACAAGCAAAAGGTCCGAGGTCAAAGGTGATCAAGGTCAAGCAATACATTTACAGGGAAGAGGGGGGCTCACTTCCTGTTGCCTGGTGCCAAAGAGGTCAGACTCACACGCACACACACACACACACACACACACCTGTGTTTTTAGCACACAGTGTATTATCCTGACTTCTCAAGGTCCCATGGGAGACATTCGGATGCGATGAGTAAACATCTCTTCAGCACTCAAGCATTTCCTGTGCCGGTGCCCCGGAGTTTAGGGTTAGAAGACGGACGTTCTTTGTAGTTATTGTTAGGAAAATAGTTTTGAGACCAAAATGCATCATACAGTCTCAAGTCCTGTCCCATTTTAAAGGCTCCTCCAATTAAATCAATAAGTATCTGGATCAGCTGATAATCTATTACTGGTAAATATAGCTAGATCAATGTACTAGGACTTTATTGTTATAGTCCTGTTACATTCAAAGCAGAGAGTTTCTTTACCTGGAATTTGTCGGTGTCGGCTCCTCCCGCCTGACCCACGAAGATCCCCGCCCCCGTGTCAAACTCCATGGGGTCAGGGGAACGCTCAAACCTCACCACCCGCTGCTCCGAGTCGCAGCCGTGGTAGAAGGTCACCTGCTCCTCGAAGACGGACAGCGAGAAGCGGCTCCAGGTGTCCACCATGCTGGGGACGTCGAAGGCGGCCGCCTCGTACGAAGCCTCCGAGTCGGGCTCGGTGTAGAAGAACTGCACCCTCTGGCGGCCGGCCTTCACGGCGCTGAGCTTGACGCCAACGTACATGAGCTTCTGGGGCCCGTCGATGATGGAGAAGAGGACGCCGGCGGCGGGAGTGGTGGGCTTGATGTGGAAAAGGAGGGAGAAGTGGCGGTAGAATGGGTTGGGGACGTGGGCGCGAGCCGGCTGGCCCGACACCGTCGTGGCGGAGAAGGCATAGGCGGCCTCCCCTCTCGGCCCGTAGACCCTGGCGATCTCACTAGGTGGAGGGTCTCCTATCAGCTGGAGCAGGGAAACACCACTCTCCTCTGCAAGGGGAAAAAAACACGTTGAGGACATACTTTAAAAAGAGAAATCTGACCAATTGGCCTTCAAGTGCATCTGTAAACATTAGAATGAACTGCATACGACTGAAAGACAGTGCTGGATACTGTTTTCTAAAACATGGATGAGGTGCACTTGAAGGCAACATGAGCGCTGAAGACAGAGGCAGTTTGAAGCACAGAAATGATCAGCAAATCACAAGTTCTTTGGAAAGTAAAACATTTGACTCCATCACTGAACACAATTGCATGGACAGCAATATTCTGACTATTGAGTCTATTTAGATTATGTTTATGATCCAGACGTGTACTGAGCAGAAATGTGTCTTAATTTTAAGTATAACCTTAATCGGAATATACTGTTTATTATCTGTTTATTGATTGTTTTCCTAATCTGATTAATATCAGAATATCGGTATCCATGAAAACTTGTCTAGTAGATGTGTTTTTTCTTATGACTAAAGAACCTTGGGAAAGTTTCAAAATAAAACACACTTTAGCGTGCATTAATGCTCGTTAAGATGAAGTTATACATGCTGCACAGCAGGAATCTGACTTAAACGAGTGAGTGGCTGCACTCGCTGAACCGTGAGAGGTGAAACAATGTCACATAGCTGACCGCCGATTCAGTCAGTGATCACCGTGGAGTGCCAGGGCCTCACATTCCCTCTCCTCCCCCAGAGTGTGTCCATTTAGAAACTATGTCCTATGTGGTTGGAGACGTCATCAAAACCGGATTACTGAAGTTGCCTTTATCCCAAATGAGCAAAATCTAAAACTTTGGTTTCCTTCAAGAACACATCCCTCACAAGAGTTAAGTAAGAAAATCTGTTTTTGTTTCCTTTTGGGTTAACTTTAAATCAAACCACTAAACTCTAACTGAATAAAGCTGGACTCAAATAAATGGAAAATCCGCTGACATTTCAGTTCCCATCGACAAAAATACCCCAAAGAGTCGGCATCCTTGAGAGCTACCATGACTTTCTCACACATCTCCATCGCAAGGGAGAAATGGTCTGACGCTTTGACTCAGCGATCTCCTGAGGCCGGCCTGTCATCGCAGATTCATGAGAGGAGCCGACCAACAATTACAATCTGTGCATTAAGGGTTCACAGAGGTCAGCGGGGGTGGGGGGGTTCCCCCACGTTTTCCGAAAAGAAAAAACGATGAGAAAGCGTCGAACGCGGCTTGTTAAAGTGTCACAGACGGTTAAGGAGTGACAACTACCAGAGACGCCTTCAGAACAAAACAATAACATCATTCATCATTCCTAATGGTGGCTGCATTGGTCGTTTCAATACTGTAAAAGTCAAGTATGAAACTAAAACACTGTGGAGATTTTAATCCATGGGATCATTAGCTTAGGAAAAGTGTTCTCGCTCAAACCAAACAAGTCACTGTGACTGATTTGCAGTTCCATGTGTTTATAATGATTAACTAACTAATATACTATATTATCTTTATGTCCACTGGTTTTCAAGTTGTTGGTTAGGTTTGGTCAGCCTCTCAACATAGAAAGCAAAACAAATGTATGAGGTCAGGGAAGGACCCATATCACATCCCATCCCATAATGCAGAAATCTTTATAAAATAAAAAAAACGGACATAATATAGTTTAACAAGTCATCCTCAAAGGGAACGATGGTTGCATAACACACTGAAAAACGCTTTGGGTGAAAATAGTTGATTTCCTTTTCTCACTTATTGGTTTATCACATGCAGCGAATCCTCAGAACAGAGCAGCTGGCATCCAGGTGTTAATCTCAAAGCTCATCCAGCATCAGGTTTTTGGGCTTTTAGTGCGTCCTGTTTTAATTCTGCTGGAGGAGTTTGGAGTGTGCTGCTCATCTTCTACCTGCTGAGAGGAAAGTCACTCTACTGTCAGGGGCCGATAGTTCTGTGACATAACCGACTGCACATCTGCACTGGCCAATCCGACGCGGTTCGGGAGTAATCCGAAACATATGTTCACACACACACACACACTCACACACACACACACACAGTCCCTGCTGCAGGATAGGGTGCACGTTGTGTTGTCTCAACCTGCGCGGCTGCATCCAGTGGGATTTCGGCCAATTGGAGCGCGAGCCGGGTGGCCGAGTTCCCACTGAGGGCACCTGCTATTGGTTAATCTCACACTGACACAGCCGCTGCAGCTGCTGCACGGATCAAGTGGGTTGGATTATGTATGTTGAAGTAAATATTTCAAATGATGAATGACAATGAGGGAACTTCCAAACTTGATATAACAATTACACACACTTTTCTTATTTCTCTATCAGAGCTGCGATCACTTTCTGGTCCCAACGCATTAAATGACCACTCACGCTTTCCATTAAAAGCTCATGTCCGATCTGATCTGTAATCAGCTGCTTCTTGTTCTCCAGAGAACAGATGGAAGCTGGTACGAGAACCAAACGTGGGAACTTCGCCTGCGAAAGCCTCATCGCATGGACCCAGATGTCTGCTCATGGCTTCCTGCCCTGCTCCTGTCTCCGCTCGGACTCAGTGTCTCCAGAAACAACTGCATGGAACAGCATGGACCGCACGGCAATGTTTCACAGCCCTGACACCAGCAGCATGTGAAAAAAATGTTTTACACATGACCTCATGTATTCTGTTCATGTCTGTATTTTTTTACAACGTGACACCCTGGAGAAATTCACAGCCTGTTTTACTGTGTGAGGAAAAGGAGATGCTGGGAGTGAGGAGAGGCACGGAGAGACGGCGGCAGGGAGGAAACGCGTGTCAGATGTCCATGGGAAAGAAGGACCATGAGGGACTCTGATGGGATGAAGCACAAAGAGAGAGAATCTGTGTTGGGTCCAAATGCCAGTTAAAACAGGCTGAAATGTCATGGTGGAACAGATGGACGCCTCCAAGAGGTTTAGGGGGGTAGGGCGACTCCCACAGGGATACGAAATACAAATTTATTCGAGGATGAGCTATAAATAATGAGGCCTGAAAACCACAAGGTCATTAGACCATAATTTATGAGAGCAAATATGAACACAGCCTTTTGGCTTCATTTCTGGACAGCGGGAGGAAGTGGAGAAGTGTCGTCCATCTTTACAAACAGGAGCAGCTACACATCAGAGTGCTGTGGCTCTCTGCACTTGCAATAACGTAAGTCCTATAGTTGGCCTGAATTGTCCTTATGCACAAAATCTGAAATGCATGTCAGTCTTCTTTGGTGCGCGAGCAACAAATACTTTCTTTATTTTTTTGCATGCAAACTGTTTAAGAACGTTACACCATTATCAAAGTATGCCTCAACCAGAGCTCGAGTTACCCTGAAAGCTGCAGTCCTTGTTAGGATAAGTGAGCACTGTGATAACACACTAATCAAACAGAGGTATTTATACAGGGCAGACAGTCGGCTGCTTTACTTTAAATCATGTTTAATTCTCTAACTCCTGAGTGTCTTTAGAAGGCGGGAGAATTGTTGGAGCATCAGGAGAAGCCCACTGATGATTAGGCTGGTGGCTTGATCCATGAACTAACCCCCCCCCCCCCCCAGCTGTAGCTTTGTCCTCCTGGGACCGAAACAACTGGACTTCACACGTCTGAGAGGTTAATGCAGCTGCCACACAGTCAGACCTTAATCCGTGTCTGAAGGAGATGGGCGCTGAGAGCCAATTAAAGTTGACTGATGGGTGGATCAACATTTCTTTTTTCACACCAGTCTTTTCGCTGGAGGATCAACATTTGTGAAATTGTCGGGGTTCTTGGCCACAGGGAAATGGAAGCTGAGCTATCGGCAGATATGCAAAATGTGGATATTGTACTTTTTAAAGCTTAATTTGAAATACTTCAGAAGCTAGAACTTGAAACTTAATGTGTGGTCTCCAAGATCAAGCTAAGACATTAGGCCACTATTCTCACATTAGTGAATTTATCACTGCTCACATTGGCTATAGTGAAGTGACCTTTTGTGCAGAATTGGAGGATTTACTAGAGGAGCTGCAACCAGCTGGCAAATGCAAAATACTCAGGGTGATTTAATGATTTGAAACTGGACCAAAATACAACTTAAAATTCAGCTTGTTTTTGGAAACGCTGCGTCTGTGAAGTCTGAGTTAAAGAGCGGGTAATTCCCCTGTCGTCGTAAAAGTCCCTCTCACACTTTGTCAGCGCATCTTCTAATGGTCGGCCAATAGCTCAATTACCACCCATCAAGTGCAACTGGTCTCGGAGGGTGGAGGCGACTGGCTGTGCCCTCTGACCCCGGGCAGAGACTCGAGCCGCCTTGTCTCATCCCGGTCACAAGGCTCTCTTGTTACCAGGCGAGACACCGTTGCCCTTTCTCCCAAACTGATCGCACAATCGCCACGCTCTTTCCCCGGAGCGGACCATTTTCCCACCCACGGCCACTATCATAAATGCCATCCTGCGGCCCTCCCTCGCAGCCACAGATGGCCCGATTGTTTCCCTCCTGAGGACTCGACATGCTAAGACACCATTCGCCTCTAAATCCACACGACGTTTCACGCCAGCTGATCAGAAATGGTGAAATACGATGACAAGGAGGTAGCAATGCGTGACCGGCATGCAGGGGTAGGATGTTCCAGAGCGGAACAGAGTGATTATTGCAGGACCATAAATTGTCTTGTCCAGCCAAGAGAATAGAGTGATAGTATCACGAGAGAAGCCTGGAACGCAATATATATAATTTATCCTGGATTCCCTGAGAAAAGACCCTGAAAAAACATCTCATTCCTCCATTTTCTTTTCCTTTGCAGGTGTTAAGTAAAAGCCGCCTGACGACTAAATGTAAAAAGCCAGTTTCATACATCTTGTTGGGATGAAAACGATTTGTGGGAGAAATAATTCGGCACCACATGCTGGGCTTTAAGCAGAAGGTCTCTCCCGCAGGCTGAAACGCTCACACTTTTCTCACACATATCTGTGTTTTATAGCAAAGAGGCTTCCAATCTTTGGCTTTAAGTGCAGTTTAAGAGGTTATCCAAACAAGAACCCTGCATAGGGAACATGGGAAGCAACCAAACTATCTCCTGTTTAAACTTGGAACATATATTAAATAGTCCTGCGGGACAAAACATGATAAAGGGGGGTTTAACGCTCAGCCTCCATACTGGACCAGGGCCCCTGGAGCATTTCCTGTCTTAAGAGTTTACTCTCAGGGAAACTGTATATATTATATTCAGTTAGAGAACTTTTCATAATATAAATGGACTAGAAATCCCCTGAGTACACGGAGAGAGTAATACAATGTGAGTGGAACACCCAGTAATGCATTTGGGCGACTCACGATATGTTTCAAAGCTCTGCAGCTATTTTCAAAAGAACCTGTAACGTAACATTGCTGACCATTACTGACGATTATCACACACACACAAAAACGACGAGACAACCACACCAAAACGTGCAACGCATGCATCCTGCGAGAAGGGACGTGAGGTCGCGGTGTTGCGTCATGCGCCGACGAGAGCCTCCTCAGGACGTGCAGTGGAAACACAAAGAGCCACACCACAACGGCAGCCACGGCAAAGATCACGCCGAGCGTTTTTTGCATGTTTTAACCATCAGCTGCCCACCGTGCTTCTACCTCACAGGCATCCTGTGCTTTCTAATGTTGTAATCATAGGCTTGTGCAGACTCGATACCTGTTTGATTTAAGACAGAGAGAGCATCATCTTGTAAGAGCATCAGTAATTACAATCCAATGATAAAACGTTTTGGGGCCATTTCCCTTTGAAGATGCTCATATTTAGTACATTTTGCATAATACTTGCCTTCTTCTACTCCTTATCTTGAAATGTCTGCAGCTGTTCTTCAAGTATGACATTATACAGTGGCTATTATCTTATCTCAGTCTTCTTTTCATGTTTTGAATTTATGAGTCTTCTTTTTGTTGTTTCTATCTTTCTAATTGCTTTTATTCATTACATCTTTTATGTAGTTGCATGTGCGACTAATGCAATACGTAACTGACATGTAGATGTATGTGCATATAATAGTAAATCCCTCTACACCATGGTAAATATATGTTGTATACCTGTGCACACCTCTAAATCTGCCCTTTCATATGCAACAATAACAGTACTTTAACAACAATAAAGGCCGGTATGAAGTGTGGGTCACCTTTGTGAAGTCCCTGCAGGCTGATTTTCTGACTCTTTCAAAGGGAAAATTTGACTTCTGATCATTTAAAATTCAAAAAGCATAGTGTTAAGTTATTGGCAAAAACATGCAAAAATCACATTCGTGATGAGCAGAGATCTCCAAAGTGACAATCATATGCTTGGACGTGTGTGTTACCACAACAAACACTGCACAAACACACACAGACTTGAGCGCTGCAGCAGCTACGACATGACATCGGATTCAAAATGTATCAGCACACTTGATACATTCTAACCCGCCGGGGTTACCTTTCCAGTTACTAACTGACACGCATGAGGGCTCCTCTGCCCTCTCAGGCAGGAGGTAACACTCCACCGGGAGACGCCCGTCCTTCAGGGATGCCCAGCAGCTGTCCCGCAGGACGTGGCAGAAGCTGCGGCAGGGCAGGAGCGAGGGGGCGCGGGGCGAAGGGCACCTGGGGGCCAGCAGAAGGCAGAGGAACCACTCGGTGCCGTGGTGACACCCCGCCCTCGCCAGCCACGCCCACTCCTGCAGCGCCGCCCCCACCTCTTCCACAGACGTGTGGTTGAAGAAGTTGGGCAGCGTGAAAAACTTTGGCTGTTTCCCTGAGCAAACGGGCCAATCGGAGGGAACGGGGAGACACGATTGGATGTGACTAGCGGCGATGGTCGGCTCTGACTCCAGTGCCCCCCCACGAGTTTCATTCACGTTTAAAACATCACCGGTTAAATTGCGAGGCAGGGCTTTATCACCTGTCGAGACCGACTCGAGATCTGTCTCAAGATCACCTGTGGACGCTGATCCTGAGCCAGATCCATCCCCTGCCCCCACCCCAGACCCCTCCTCCCCCCTCTCCCCTCTGAGCCTGTCTGTATTACCCGTCATGTTCGGGGTCACGCTCGCCACCTTCTCTGTGAGGCCCGCGATAGTAGTCGTGGTGGTCGGGGTCCCGTCCCACGCCGCCACAATCTGACGGATTCCCGTGGCCACGTTGATGATGTCTTCCCCAACCCCGGACAGGTTGTCATCCTCCTCCTCCTCCTCCACCACCTCCGCCACCTCCTTCGTCACCATGCCACTGGGCGTCACGGTGGCACCTGTCACTGCCGTCGTCCCCGTTGGGATTTCTGTGGTGGTAACTGTTTTTTGGTTCCAAAACCAGGCCTCCAGGCTCCCAGTGCAGAGGACCGTGACGAGCAGCCACGTCTGGATCCTCCACATGCTGCCGGCTCCCGCAACCGTCCTTCCAAGTGTCCCGCACGGCGCTCTCACTGTTTCCCCCTGCTCGCTCCACCTGTGAGCCAGCCGGTCAGCAGTTCAATCCCAGCCGTTCAAGGGGCCACTGTTCATCCACTGAACGAGAGCGGCGACACAAACACTCCTCACTCTCAGACCCTCCCTCCAGGACTCAGAACAACGCTGCTGCAAACTCCCTCATAAAATAAAAAAGCTCTTACATGCACAGGGTGGGACGGGGACGGGGACGGGGGGGGGGGGGCAAAAGTGCGGGGGAGGCTTGTTATACTGGTGCTGCTGGAAGTCATTGGTTACTCAAGAGTTGCCCCGACACACACTCCTCCCCTGTGTGAGCTGCCGAGTGGCTCCCCTAAGACCCTGTACGACCACATGTGAGAGAAAGCGTGCGAGCGTGCCTGTTACCGTAGCGACACACCCACCCTGCACAGAAGAAATATGGAGTTTTTAAAAAACATGATTTGACCGCAATAAACAGGTTAGGTTCGGTTTAGGATCAGTCTGAATTCCAAGCTGTCAAAACGTGAGACGTGGAGGAGACGTGACCTCGAGCTGCAAAAGAGATCTGTCGTGGCACCATCATTCAAATCCAAGTTTAGGATACAAGGCAAAAACAAGTTTCTGTGCAGACATAGCAAAGGGATCAACAATAAAAATACATTAAAAACATAAATAAAATAACATAACATGAGATAAAGATACCGACACCCCAATCGTCAGGTTAATTAAACAAGACACAGCATGTTCATTTAATGAGCGTTAGACGTAGACAGTTTTTAAAGATCTAGACATTTAAATCATAGATCTACCGCTAACAGAAAAGCTGTCGGATTATTCCTATAATTATGTTCTCGTTCTTTTCTCATGTACCGACTATCATGTGATGTTTCATAAGAAATAAAAGTAGAATAACTGCTTTGCGGTTGTGTGCCTCCACCAACCAGAACAGTAAGGAAGGTAGGAAGATAGGTAGACTGCTTCCCTGCTTCCTTGCATTCACCCATTATCTATATTGTTATGGAATCTTCGGAGACTATCTCCTCTCCTCTCTCTGGGGCGTAGTGCAGCTGGCTGTCGTGTTTGGGGAGAGCTTGGCAAAGGTCAAAGGCTTTCACTCCCTAGACACCACAGACATGAGACTGCGTAAGCAGGGGATGCTGTCTCCAGAACTAGAATATAGATTTCATTGTTCAGGAACTAGCAGACCCATGTGACTGCAGGAAAGCAGACTTCAGAGTATGAGAACAATTTAGATTCTCCAGTTAACCTAAACTCACTCACCAGGTCTTCAGACTGTGTGGAGGAAGTATCTGGAGAGATGCTCCAGATACAACTGAATTTATGTGCAGGTGTACCTCTGGAGCAACTCATGGTTTGTTAGAAAAAGGGGTCACATTAAATCAAAGGTTGAAAACCACCAAAAGCAGCCAACAGGTTATAATGCAGGGGTCAATGACCTGCAGCAGATGCAAGCACAGACAAAAAGAAAAAGGTTCAGTGACAACAAGGATGACATGTCGCTCTGATTTATTGCCTCGTTTCAAACGGCAGGAAAAACCAAAACAGTGACAAGCGATATTGTGATTGACTACATCACTACAGACTCACACTCTCTGCTACACCGAGGGGAACACTCTGTTCCCCTGAGTGATTAATAGTTCAGTGATGAGACAGAAAAGCAAACACGGCGAAACAGAAAAGTCTGATAAAAGTGAACTTGAGACAGCGAGTGAGGGGAATGAATGAAAGACAGCAGCTGAGGGAGCGGGGACGCTAGGGAGGACGCGTCTGATTGGATCAGCAGCTTAAGCTTCTCTCCCGGGGGGGGCAGCTCCATTGCCTCATCGTGAAAAACCCTCGGAAAATGCACCACCTCCAGGTTCTCACAGATAAGGGAAGAAGGGACCCCCTCCACCTCCGCCTTTTTTCCAGGCCCTCTCCTCCTCCTCCTCCTCAACACGGCCCTGAGTGCCCCCATCCTCCAGCTCTACCCGCCTCCTCTGCCAAGCTAGGACATCCAGCTGTTACACATTCCAGCGCTCAGACCTCCCACGCCCACGCTGCATGTGACATGTGGAGGTTTGGAGACGGCTGCATCTGGATCAGTTGGGCATTCATCCGCCATCACGCCTGCTGTCAGCGTGTGAGCCGGAGGCAGACGCTGAGCGGGACGGAGGGGAAAGAGGGGCTTCTTTGCTGCTTGGGAAAACGGACTGGATGCTTTAGAGTGTGTGTCTGTGTGTGTGTGTGTGTGTGTGTGTGTGTGTGTGTGTGTGTGTGTGTGTGTGTCAGATCAAGAGTTTTGGCTCAGGTCACCAATCCCAGTCAAAGCTCAGTGCACAATTTGATCAAGTGCATCTCCACTTGAAATCCTAAGACAGTCTTTTTACAATTACCTCAATGGGATACCACAACAATGCCCATTCAGAAAATCACAACACATCCAACACACTCTAATAAATCAAATCGCAACACCAGAACTGAACATTAATGAGTGGTAACGGTTTATCTGTATTGTATTACAGGCAAGTTTTAAAGTGCTAAGTGTTTAAAGTATTAGTTTCACCCAAAGAAAAGCAAAATGGCGACATGTACCATAAAATGTATCAATAGTTGTGTATTCCTCGATTGATTTGATTGTCTTCTTCCTCGGTTGTAGAGTCAAACTAGATAATAGAATAAGTTCTCTGTGTTTGTTTTTCAAAGCCTGAGTGAGGTCACACAACAATGATACAGTCATCACTTCCACACAGGGTTAGTAGCATACAGCTGTATAAATACTTTATATAAGTTCAGTATCAGGGGGGGGAAGATGGTATCTCTAGTAAATACGCTGTTATAGTCACTACCTGAGACTAATCACAAATAATAAAATAAAAGCTTATATGTCTTATTGTTGCAATTACAGAGATTGTGGTCTTTTATTTGGGGGGGGGGGGGCTGGATTTCCATTAAATTGTTTTCTTTTAGCAAAGCTCATCCTGCCATGAGCATTCTTCCTTTTCGCTCTCAACATGTAAAACAAAACTGCCTTTTCCTCCCAAAGTACATTATTTTAAAACACATCTGGATTCAAAGCGCAGGTAAGACTTTTTCCTCCGTGCACGCTCTCCCCTCGACACATATCAGTTAATACATCAACCTAAAGGCCCTGCACCCCCCTCCCTCTGCGTTTCCAGCCCTTTTCATCACTATCAGCTGTCAGCTGCACCCATCTGCACAGGGCCATGAGCAGGGTAAGTAAACACACCGCGGCTACATGCTCCAGTGAATCAGTGTATGTAACTTCATGGGGCCACCTGGTGCTTTCCATTCGGTGCAGTAATAAGTACATATACATGCAGTTATATACACTACTACAGCTGCATGTTAAAGCTCCGGCGGGAACATTTCTCCTTAAAGAAAACATTTCCCCCCTTAAACACTTCGATAACATCGGTTTCGGACTTTTACTGCATTTTTCTCGCAACCGGCACAGTTTCACATTTCCCAGCATGCCTTTCAAGTACCCCTGGAAAATGTGCATAACCCGTACACGTTGATTTTATTTTGGAAGGAAGCCCTCGGGATGTTTTGTGTTCCTTTTTTTTTTTTACAAAATCGTTATCTCCAGGAACAATCGAACTCTCTGCTAAACACGTGAGCTACTTTTAAAAGGAAATAGTTAAAAATCGGAACGTGACAAACTTCCCCTGGCAGATTTCTCGAGGCCCAGAGCTGTCCACATACTTACGGCCATGCGGGATGGACTGGAAGAACTGTGAATGAGTCCTAACAGTGAGGGAGGATGTGTAATTTCGTCACACGGCATTATGGGATATTTGTGGACGAGAAAGAGAGAGGGAGGGAGTATATGAGTTGCAGCTGTGCTAAATTACCAGAGGAAGAACTAAATCTCCCCGACCCCGACTAATCAGCAATCGCCATGGCAACCAGATCCTTCCCGAGGCAGAACGCAGATAAATTAGGACTTTAGCTTTTGTATTTAAAGAGTTCTCCTCTTGAGTTGTTTGCAGGTGATTAAATCTCTGCCTCTGAGATGGAGTCTCTCTCCGACACAGTGAGGAGCAGACACTTAAGGGTTGACGTGCTTTTAGAGCTATTCATCATCAATTGCCTCATTTAACCCGTACGTCTCACTGTCACTGTCTCTTTTTCCATCTTTAAACCGATAACTCTTCATTTGCAGGACAATCTGACTGGGGTGCATGTGTTGCGTCCCTGCTGGGGTTTCCCAGGCCGGGCAGCTCCAACGCCTCAGTGTTTAATTGGTGTATCGTGTTACCGTTTTCCCACAGGGATACCCCGCAGTTCACATGCTAAGATGAATGTGTTTGACCATAAAACACTCGTAAGGGAACACACATGCCGTCAGCAGGGAGTTGGGAGCGTGGAAATGTAGTTCTCTACTCGTGCACTCACAGTACTTGGGTAAACCAGCAGATGGCAGAAGCACAGCGGCTGCAGGGATCAGATATTTATCCACATAAAAGGAGGTTTATTATCTCACTGTTTGCAACGAAATTGGAAGCTGCATGTATTTTTCTAGCCATATCGCATCATGCTCATTGCAGACATGGATTCACATGAGAGAAAATGTAATAAAAAAATCAGCTTAAACTGCATCAGTGCTTTTTATCCTTTCAAATTGTGAATATTTTATATGAAAAAGGTGCAAAAACGACTTGTTAAAATCCAATTCTGACAACGCACTTCAGGTATTGTCTTTCATAAGTAAAGAACAAAAGTAGAAAACTGGTTTGAAAAAGTCTTATCATCATCACTTAGGCAATTCTCTTTCAATTGAGTGATAAGAATATTAATATATTATAATAAATCATAAGAGGTTATAATCCAAAATGTCATTTAAAAAACAAAAACTGCACAGTTTTAATGGAGCTGCCAACAAATAAGACAGAATAAAAAGAATAAATGCTGCCACCTGCTGTCTAAAGTCTGAATTACTTGCAACAAAAATCTGTATTAATATGCATTAAAGAGCCCAGATTATTATTATTTATATTTAATTTATTTCATAGAAATCTATCTGTCATGGCTTTGCGTTCCAGTCATCACTTCACTCATACTCTTCAAATCCAAGAAGCGGAGTGAAAGAAAGACAAAAGGAAGAGAGACAGAAGAAGTCTCCCGTGAGGCATCTTGGCAGAAGCTCCTCAGAAATCAACCCCCGTGACACTCCTCCCTCCGCCCTCCTCCTTTATATCGGTATGTTGAAGTGGGGTGTTTCTTGGCACGAACAGAGAAGCGGGGCCTTTCCAGACGAGAGGGTGTGGGGCTCCTCTTTTCGGCCCCTCATCCAGCGTCAATGCCTGAATTGAGCGACATGGGAGCGAGACAGTCGGCTCCTTGTGCGGAGAATCCCCTTGAATGGGAACATTTGTTGTGGCAGCGATGAGACATAATGGGAGTGCGTGGAATTGAATGTGGTGGCTCCTTTTTTTGTTTCCCAAATGTGAGAAAAAGCCAAAATAAATGAAAAGGCCCTGTTCCAGAAAGACACGAAGGGATTGCTCCTCAATTGGGAGCAGAGGAAAATGAACTTTTAGCTGATCTCACCTGTCAGAGGTGCATTTTTGCAGCATGAGTCTGAGGAGACGTGACATTGGAGTCGAGTGCAAGAGGCCTCGTAACGTGAGGCCTCGGCGCCGAGGGGAAACCTGGAAATTCCTGCCGAGAAGATCCTGTACTCGAGGGCACGGACTGCCCGTCACCTCGGCAAACACCACAGAGGCTCATCCAGAGCAGCTACTGTGTCCCAGAGCAACACATCAGGTTTCAAACAGAGGTTCCCTTTTACATCGGAGGCAGGTATCTTCAGGATCGTCCGCTTTTTAACGTTTAATCGATGATCAGCGAATGTTTCAAAGTGTCACAGGAGAAGAAGAAACAAGCAGGAAAAAACCTGACACCCGAACACCTGTGCTCGAATGAGACCTCCTCCCTGCAGCGCTTCACTGGAGCAGCTGCTAAATAGCGTGTAATTGCAAAAGTGGTAAATCACTTCCAAGTAACCGGTTTTGTCGTTGAGGTTGAATTTAGGTTGTGTGTACAGTTTGTTTCAATCATCAGACGGATCGTTTATCTTCCTCCAATGGATCCAAACATAAAGGAATGATTTCCAATGTGGGAAGACTGGCCTTTGAAAAATGAATGTGACGCTGGACTTAAACTAAATGAGCTGAAGAAAAGGTTTCTTCTTTCTTTTTTTTCTTTTTTTATTGAATACCAGGTTTTTTCTATTTGGTTCCCTTGCACCTGTGGACATTTTTATCTTCTTAGGAACCTTTGGCTTCATTTTTGGAATTGCGACCCCTAAACAATTCCAATAGTGAGGCCATAGTGTCCCAATTGCCCCCTTGTGGTGGTCTGCAGTGTAAACTCTGCCTCCTCCATGTTAGCAGATTGGATTCACTCTATGGATAAATCTACTAATGGCCACTTTTGACAAGAAAATAAATAACTTTATGGGCACCTGAACGTTGTGTTAAGACCCTCGAGGATCTGCAAACCTCTTCATAAAGCTGCAGATTTTTACCCTGAAACAGTGACATGTTCAAGATCGGGGGGGCGTGAAAGGTTGCTCATCGACGTCCCCCCCCTGCTATCCGACCCGAACCTGGAATGCAAAACACAACAAACACCTTTACGCACAAGTGGAGTTCAGGCATCAGTCTCTCCTCGGTGACTCTGTCGTGTCAGTGAAGCTCAAGACGAACAGCAACGCGAGGACCGGCCTCCGTGCTCTGTCTTCTGTGCCACATCTCGGCTGATTTACAGCGGCATGTATCAGGGGTCCGTGGCCTCTGACTTCAACCCCCCCCCCCATCAGGGTGATACGAGTGTCAGAGCCTTGTTTCGGCTTCCATGATGGGAATGATTCAGAGCCCTCCCTCCTCATGTAACTGTCACCGTGCTTGTCAAGACCGATGGGATGTTACCACGCAAAACATGTCGTCGGCTGAATGGAACCGATGACAATGGAGGGTCACCCCTGCTCCGGGTTGAGGGCAGCTCAGTCTGCACACACACACGTTTCACTGTAACGCATTTACACGTCAGCCAGAATGAAATAAATCGACTGATTCGGGAACAAAAAGCTTTTCTGTTTGGCGCCACGGCCTGTGCTTGTGCATTCAAGTGCATGGAGGATAATTAAGGAGGTTTATATGAAACTGTAGCTTCGGACGACTCTTGTATCTAACAAGCGGCTCTTTGTCATGCCTGAGGCGTTATATCAAACTGAAGATAAAGTGAGATAAGACAGTTTTGAAAAGAAAATACAGCAAATATCCAGACATTCGTCTTCTGACCTGATTTAAAATCCTTCTCTCCGAAGAAATGTTTTGTTAAAGCAGCAGAATCTGGATCAATACACATAAATCAATGATCTAAAGCAACAGTTTAAACCTGGCGGAAAAATAAGATTGAAAGTGTTTTCATTGCTGAGTCAGCAAAATATTCCTGCAGGTTTATAGCTGTTGTCTTTATCTAGATAGACACTGAATGGAGAGGTGTTGAGTAAATCCCTCGAGAGATATGAAGTAGGTTGAAACTTGATTCTGCAAGCTTTCTGCAACAGGAGGCACAAATCCAAGCTCGGACCTGAAGCCTGAGTTTGATTCCTACATTTCGAAGCTGCGTTTGCATGCTATTTGTGGATGAGTGGTGAGAGAGGCGATGCAGGTGGAAGAAACCCACCGCCGTTATCGGCCATTATCACCACCTCAAAGCTCTGCAGCTGGAACAACAACACAGCCTTTATTCCTCGTGACGGAGACACAACACATGGAACACGGGCACTCAAAACATCCCGTCACCCCTCAGCAGGAGCTCACACTTCCGCTGTCACCCTGAAAAAGCTGGCAGCAGGTAGAAAGCACCCGCAGCTGCCTTTATTCCTACTGCTGCTGTGAAGAGCTCTGGTGTTTCGTCTGTTTCTGTCTCATCGGACCCGAAGGCGCCCGGCTCAGGCAGCGCCACCGAGTTCGAGACCGGCGCAGGATGAAAGCAGTTATTACAGATAAAAGTGGGAGTCAACCGCGGAAGAGTGGAAACGTCCTGGAGGCGACCGAGGCGAGGAGGAGGAGCTGAGGATGCAACACCTCATCCCCTGCAGAGTAAACACGTCTGGATGGTTCCTGAATGAGGGTGAATGAGTCACACCCAATAAAACACAGTCCTCGTGGTACTTCTATATTGATATTGAGGTATTTATCCAAACTACTTTTGTAATGTACTTAGACTTGTTTAGAAGAGATTAGATAAATAAGCAAATAGTAATTCTTGTTTTGGCTTTTTTTAAGGTTTAAGCATCTGCATAATCCTTCAACCTCTGGTTTTCTGTTAAAAAATAAAACAGCACATCAAAAATGATATATCCTAAGCTTGGGAATGGATATAATATTCTACCAATTCATAAAATTGGAATGGGTTGTAACAATAGAGAGATATTAAATCACGTTTACCATTTGAAAATCCCCCAAACCAAAATCTGATAATCTCATTTTTATAATCATGCATTAACATAAACCAAAAGTCTGATTATATAATGAAGGAAAAGAGGTTTTTCTTTGACCTGGTCAAAAACCGAAATGGGTGAAAACGAAACGTGGAGTCCTAACAAGAGTGGTAATAACAACAGGGCTGAGAACAAACAAACTCCACCTCCATCGCCCACTTCCTGTCCAGTCAGAAGGGCTTTGATGTTCCCATGGCAGCGACAGAACTGTCCAGTCCCCATTCATTTCACCCACTCATCCCTCCTCTAGACCTTTAATTTGAAAACCTTTAATCTGAACGAGTGACGCACGAGTCGAGGAGTCGATACCCGTCTTGCTTAGGTCACCTTAGAAACCTAACACCACATCTTTCTGAGACTGTTTCCATTAAAAATGATAATCATCTGGAGTTATTACAGGATCCTTGTATTAGACTACAATAAGCTAGGTGTTCCTAATAAACTGCCAACTAGGTGCAAGTCAGGACATGATGAGTGAAGAGATATGATGAGTCCACAAAATTCTAGATTAATGAAGATGAGTCGTATGTGATACGTTGAGAAAGGTCAACGTAAGATCAGATAAGTACAGACAATCCAGTATTAGTTCAACTAAATCTGGATTAAATAAATTTCAAAATAAGATCAATACAGATGAAAACAAACGGAGAGATAAATCAAGAAAGGGGCAGCTCGAGACAAGTCCACTAAATTGAACATAACTCATTAGATATGTTTAAGATATCTCAAGATAGGAAAAGTCAAGATAAGTTGAAACAAGAAACTATGCGTCAAGAAATAGGAACTATCAAGATAAGACACAAGAGGAAAGTTTGGATAAGTAGCATAAGTAAAAAAAAGAAGAGTAAGTATAATTCATGATGAGTTAAGATTAAATGATATGATAAGATAGATAACGATAAGTGAATCTATCCAATCATGAATGATTAGGAAAAAATCGGATTTTAGATCCCTGAGAGAAATGAAAGGAGACATGTTATCAGATCTACAGCGGCTGATCCAGACGTGTTTTCCATCCAAACCCAAACAGCGACTCCTCATCACAGGCTTATCTGCAGCAACACGTGGTGATTAGTGGTTCAGCCGAGGGAGAAACCGCAGCAGCGCGATGATTTCCTAAGTGATCCCTTGAAAAGACACCACAGCCCCTGACAGCAATCATCTGCTGGTGTTCTTACATAAATAAATATCCACTTCTCTCCGTCAACACCACTGATAGCGATCGAACCCCTTTCATCCGGCTTGTGAAAACTGCTGTGCTTGATGTTGTTGGTATTAAATGTGTCATGTCGCGCTGCAGCTGGTGAGAAAGTTTCCAAAATACAAAGATGTTCCAGTTTAAAAGGTACAAAACTGAGCAGACCAGCAAATACATTTGATTTGCAAAGATGGAAATAGGTAAATGTTAGTTTTTTTAGGTGCGTTTGATAAAAAAAAAGGATCAAATCTGCTTTATTTTCTTATAAAGATGTCAGATCAAGTGTGAACCCAACCCAGTGTCTTTAACCTGCCCTGCGGCTGTGTTAGTAATGCGTTTATGTGCAGGTGAGTTTTGCGGCTTGATGCCGACTTTGTGTAACGCTCACCACATGCAGCCCGAGGCGTCAACAGAAAATGAAAACTTCAGCCAGCCAATGCATAAATGCAGCGTAGATATTTTCTGATGGCAGCGTCGTGCTCAGACACGCAGGACCAGCCGTGCGCTCGGGAAATAAAGGACAAGACGTTGTGAGATAAACAGTGTGAAACCCCCCCCCCCCCACGGTCTGATGACAATGCCCTTTGATCGTGAGTGTGCACGGCGCATCCACGTGCACGACCTAAACAGTAGATGGGTTTTTATTTGCCTCATTTGTTGTCTGCTGTGATGAAATATAGAATCATAAATAACAGAAACAGGGCAGATTGGTCTCCCGGGGCCGCTGCTTGTGTTACAGCTTACTGCCACAAAGTGCTTACAGGCTGTGTAAACACAATTACAGTAAATCCGAGGGGTGTTATAAAATGTCCAATGTCAGGAAAAAACAAAACAGGGGAGATTTAAACTGTGAGGATTCACTGTGAAGGCAAAAAAACAAATCCAGCCTTGAATCCTAAAGTGAGAGATGGAAGAAGAGTTTACATTTCCTTATTAAGAGGATTCACATTACAACTTTACATACATTTATATCCTTTTTTGAACTTTTTTCTTATGTTTGAATGATGAAAACTATTAGACAGTTTTGCCCCTTTTTGTAGCTACACATTTTTCCAATGAAACAATCAGGGATGTTTACGGATTATTTAAGAAAAGACTTGGTCTGCTCTTAAAAAGTTCTTCTCTGCATTTTACAGTGAAGCTTGGCAGAGAATTTCTGCATAAAGAGTAGTGTGTCTCTACATGAATGTACGGACATGCCTGAATGTGTGTGTGTGTGTGTGTGTGTGTGTGTGTGTGTGTGTCTGTGTGTGTGTGTGTGTGTCTGTATGTGTGTGTGTGTGTGTGCAGAGGAGGGAAAACCACAGTCAGGTAAAAATTAGGTGATGAAGAGCGTCTGTTTTTCTGGGAGGAACCGACAAGCCCTGAAGAGGGGAAAATCGGAGACAACCACAAATCCCCACCCTCTACACACGCGCACAAACACACACACACACACACACACACACACACAGGGACAAGCACGTGCACGTGCACAGGTAACACCCCACGCCTGCAAGTGGTCTTATCATTCTACACTCAACTCAGGCGCACAACCACATACACACATGTCTACACAATCCACACAATGAACGAGAGCCTCCCTTTAACGTGATGGTTCATATTTCCCATTGGAAACTCAATCAGACGACCACAGAGAGATGGAAAACTGATAAGAGGCAGCAACACAATGAGGAAAGACGCAAAAAGACGACACTAAAGGACCACAAACATGCAAGATGATCACAAAGTCAAATACTGAGATGATGACACACTTAACAACTACAAAATTGCACGAAACAACTCCAGAGACACACAAATTGAATGTGCAAAACAGCCAAAGAGACGCAAAGCAACAACAGAAATGCAAAATTGCTACAAAGACACACAAAACTACACTAACATGCCAAATGGCCAGGGTTTCTTCCACAAGCGACGGCAACACAAAGGACATCTAAAACACTCAAAGACAAGGAAACTAAAAGGCCGTTCATCATTTTGCGTTTCATTTTTTGTGTGTGTGCGTCTCTATTCTGTGCGGTGGTCCTGCCCTCAGGGGCTGGGGGGGGGGGGGGCTTTCTACACACTGTATGCTCCCAGGGGCCCATCTGTCTCCATCCATGTTCAAACAAAGCAAATAGAGAAACCTGAACCTCTACCGCCCCACAGCATCAGCACAAGACAGCTAATATCAGGAATAAATCCTCCAATTAAATAAAATAGGTGATTATTTCAAATCCCCTCACAGGTCAGTGCACGATCCACCGAGCACAGAGGTCAGGTTCCATCCTGCTGCCTCGACACACTCTGTGCAAGAGCCAACAAAGAGGCAGCGAGGTACAGTAGAGCCCTTTTTATCAGTGGAGGAGAATCCTAATTCCCAATAGACAAGTCCAGACATTCAAGTCAGCCGCAGCCTCATTCCAGCCTGAAACGCCAGGCTGGAGGAAATCCTGTGTCAGCACATATTATTCCCACAGAAGCAGCACAGGTGGACATGTCAGATTTACATTTAAAGAGTCAGAGTTAAGTTTTCTGAGGTAAAGAAATTAAGTTTTAAGTAATTCTCAAACATTTTCACTGCACTTTCCTCCATTGTTTCCCTGAAGGTGACACATATCCGGAATTTAAAATGCCATATAAGAACAGACTCAGCATCCTTTACCTCTGCGCTGGGCGCGTGTCCGTGCGACCAGCAGCAGGATGGAGATGACGCTCCACGTCGCCCACCTGCCGCGTCCACGCATCCTCCCCAAAGTGCGCGTTTTGTTTTTTTAAACTCTGACAGAGAAAAATAAAAAAGAGGGTAAGAATCCTTTCAGGGGCTCAGAGGAGGTGTGCTCATGTCCAGGAGACACACAAACACACACATACACACACACGCTCCTGCAGGAAGATGACCAGCCGCGTGTCCACCTGACGAGGATGTGCGCACCTTTACGCACGGCGCAGCGCAAAATAGGCGCCGGGTGTCAAGCGAGAAGGGAAGCACACGGGAACTTCCTGCGGTTATTTTTCAGAGTAAAAGCTCCACTTGTAAATTTGATTTCTCCAATTGCAATTTGATAAACTGGCCACACAATGGTTCACATGGATTCTGAAGCTGTAAAATACAATGTGAATGTTTTATGATGTGTTTTGGGGGAAATCAGTTTTTATAATAAGATTATTTTCAATTTTCAATGTTTTTATTATTATTTATGTTTAAATGCCTAACTGTATATCATGTATATAAGTATAAGTAAAAAGTGTTTTATTTATTGCAGTATTCTTAGAGTACACTTGAATTGTACTTATACTTGTGTGTTTCCTTTGGTTCTAGTTAATAGTTTATATTAACAACATTTTGGATGCAAATATAATTTTTACTCTCTTAAATGAATGGCTACTTTGCAGATTGAGATGAATACAGAATTAGACTAATACATTATAATTATAGATTAAGATAATCTGGAACATATCAAGGAAAACCACAATTTGGACACATTTGCCTTTATTTTGAAAGCGGCTGCCTTGACGGATCAGCTCTGGGTTAATTTACAGTGCAGCCTGAAGGCCTGAGGGCCATACTTCAAATTAGTGTCTGAGGTCTGACCTTTCTGAAAGCTTCGCCTCAGGCTGCATGAAGCTGTTAAATCCACTATATTGAATCCCAGAGAACTGATGTGGCAGCTGACAAGAGTGGAAGAGAAAAATGGAGTCGGCCATGGACGAAAATTGAGCAAAAACACATGTTGGATAGAGTTTGTAGTATTCACGAGGAAAGTGGCTCATAGAGGGAAACAAACCAGGAATTGTCTGATTTGACAAAAAGGGACAATGTGGGAGATGACAGCCTCTATTCAATTAGACACTCTCTCTGGCCCTGACTGTAGATTCTGATTATTGAAAGGGGTGGGAGAAGTTACCAGATGTTTTATTTGAGAAGAAATACCAATACAACAATGCAAAAATACTGCAGTAAAAGCCTATATATATATAATGTGCAAGGCGCCTTTGAGCAGCATGTACTATTACTGTTTCTGCAGAAGATCGACTGTTACTACAAACACAACATATGACACGTTTAAATCGTAAATATTGAGGTGTGGTTTTCATATGTTACACAAATCGCACTGATTTGAGTTCAGCCTCAGCCCCCTAGGGAGATTGCTGCTTGTGGAAACATAAAGTCGAGCTTATTCCTAGAACAGTCGGATCCCCGTCAGGGCATCCGGCTCATAGGTTCCCCATGCGTTTGACTGAGCCTCTGTTCAGGCACGTTGGCGTTGCGGTGTGACACCTGTCTGCAATGCCGGCTAAGAAACTGCATTCCTCCAGGAGAGAGAAAGGCTTCACATGATGACAGACACTCCATAACTATCCACACACAACACGCACATGCACACACGGCGAAAGGTCAGAGAGCTGAACCCACAAGTCTTTCAAGACAAGGACAAGTTCGATTCAGGAAGTTTCAACTACAAACCTCCCCCCCAAATAAATGTATTTTGTAGTATAGATGTATTATGTGCAGAGGGAAAGCGGGCGATGTGTAATGGGGTTTGTCAGAACTTGTCCTCCCCCCAGTCTTGAACCTCACGACCAAACAGAAGAATCCCTGACAAGTCTCGCCCCCCCATTTCCGTGCCAATCCTGTCTGCACACGTAAAAAGATAAGTCCACTTTTCACTGCGATTTCACCCCCCCCCCCCCAATCCTCTTCATTCACACGCTTCAAGTTTAAATTCCATCCATCTCTCCTCCTGCTCTTAGCTGTCAAAGCTCAGGAGGAGTCATGCTGAAGGTAGCACTTATATCGCCTGTCTTGTCTCGATACACAATATGAGGCCTGTTCCATTCAGCTCGGCTGCAAGGAGAGGAGAACACGGAGCTGCCAGGTGACAGGAAGTGTTCCGGCAGGAAAGTGAGATTCCAAACATCTCAACTTAACGTGGTTTGAAAAGAACATTCATCTGGAAACTGTGTGTGAGTGGAAGTGAGCAAAGCATCATTAAATGAATTACATACCCGACCTTAGCAGTGGGTCACTTAATTCTCACGTTAACTGAACATCTCCTGCATATTTCTTTCATTTTTTATTATTAAGGGTAAAATGTCAGAAAGAAAAAAAAATTTGAGATCCTGAGAAAATGTTGTGAGATCTCGCAAAAACGTTTCCATGTGAGTTGAATGAAATGGGGGGGGGGGGGGGGGGGGGGTAGCTGAAGAAGGGAGGGAGAGCAACAGAGAGGGGAGCTGAGTGAGATAACAGGAGAGAAAGGGATAAGGAAGAGGGGGGGACAGAGAGAGAGGGAGATGAACATTTATGGAGGTCTTGCAATAACGCATTCATTATCTTAAAGTGATCAGACAGACAGACAGACAGACAGACAGGTATGTGATTGCACAGTGCAAACATACAGAAACCCACCAGTGCTGTTACATGATCGTTCTTTGAGTGATGCCGTGACAATGAACCCATGGGACACAACAGCTCATTGGGACACCAGATGTATCTGAATATGCTTTTATTGTCACTGTAACTTAATCTAGGAGGTGCAGCAAAATCCTTATGTATCAAAGAGACATTCTAATATGTGGAATATGTGTGAGCTCTGCTGTGGAACATTTGTGCTGCATTATTTTATCCTGTGTATTATTCAACCTTTACGTTTGTTGGAAAATCCTGGATAGTGTAGCTTGAACTGTCTTTTATAGAATAAATTCACTATCATGTGGTAGTTGCTATGTTTTAAAGGATTATGAATCAATAAGAATTAAGTAGGAAACCAAAGTTCTTTAAGATCATGAAATAAAGTACTTGACCCAAAATGTGAAGCAATATTGAAAACCTATATCTAATTTAAATGATTTCATGTAGTTTGAATAAAGCAGCGTTAACAATCAAGAAGCTTTGAAATGTGAACATTTGAAGATGCATTCCCAATCATTAATGTGCAAATACATACAAACAAGCACCAAGACATAACTACACCGTAAATCTTAATAACTTTATTGTCTTTGTTCTCATGAATTTTACAAATATGATACTTCTGCAATTCAACTTTAACTGTGCAACACAATGGCATTATGGACTGTTTAGACGCCGCATCCCGAGGGACGCCTGTGACTCCAGGGGCTGTGAATCCTGCAGACCCGGGCTTTCCATTTGGAGCGTTGGAAAATAGAAATAAAAACCAAGAGTCAAGCTTTTTTTGCAATTGAACTTGAGCATTAGCATTTATCGTCATCCGTTCAACTCCCGCCGCTTGGGGTTCTTTGTCCGCAGGATTCACGAGCAGCTCACACACAGGATTTTTCACCACTGACGCAATGGCGGCTACTGACAGGGGAGGGAGCCGGGTCCCTTCCCCTCCGTCCTCCCCCCCGCGGGTCAGAGACGACTCCTCGGAGGCGGGCTTGAAGTAAGGTGGGTACAGTCTCTTTGGATGAGGCTGGCGGTACCGGGTCAGAGCTGCAGGGCTGCTTGTCTGTTTGAGAATGGGTGATCTCGCCACACATGTTTTTTTTGGGACACCAGTACAGATAAGAACAATGGCATGCAAGACTCACATACAGACCCACTTGTTATTATTTCTTTTTTTTTTTAATAGAAAATAAAGATTCTGACATAAGTACAAGCACTGAGCCCTCGCAAACACCCAACATCCAAGCGTATTGGAAACAGTACGGAGGACCGACGATGCCTAAACTGACGCCGTTAAGAATTATCGGGGACTTGCGACGGTTAAAACCATTTCAACACAACAGCTGGCTTCTTTTCATATTCAATAAGTCCCGTTTTTTGAGGACGTAATACATCTCACATTTATATTATTTCTTCTTCTACACCTTTTTACTACAAATGTATGTGCTTTTGATTTAAAGTAACCTCGGGGAAAACGGATGGAGAAAAATAAAAAATAGGAGAGAATAAAGTTTTGTGTCTCAACGACAAATCCAACCCCACTCCGGCCAATTTATTGCAAATGAAGTGAGAACCTTGGAACAGCAACACACACTTCAATATGGCACAAGCATCTTAGATATGACCTAAATGCGTCGTCGTTGTAGGTGAATATCAAAAAACCAAACCACACCATATCTAAAAGTATTAAGACATTAATCTTCAGAAGAGCAGAAGAGAAAAGTTTTTTTTTTCTTCCCCCCTTGTTGAAACATGCAGTCTGCCGGTCTCCAGGCTAAACTTGATCCTGGACCCCCTTGGTAAAACTCTTGACAACATAAAAAATAAAATCAACCCTTCGTGTCGAGTGCGTCACTGCAAACGATTAGTGCGCCGGCCGAGCTAAAACGTTCCTACTGTTCACGACAGGAGCTGCGGAGTAAGACTTCATAATCCAGGTCATTGTGCAGCTGACGAGCTCTTGCTCTCCTCTCACTTGTTGGATGGACCCATAAAACGCACACTGGCCAGCAAAAGTGGAGAATGTAGTGAGTCAACTCGCCCCCTTGAGTTCAACCTCGGACTTGCAATGGCCCAAAACATTTTCGGATACTTAAATAAACTTTGAAAATAAAGGTGAATGTGGATTTAAAGCACTCTCGGGGGTTTTCCATTGGCCTTCAGGCGTCTTCACAGACCCACCTTCATCTTGCTTAGTGTGTCACCTTAAGACATTTGATGTGCTTATCTTAGTAAATGTCAGCTTTGGCGCACTCCCTGCTGAGGTACCTAACTAAAAAGTTTTGTCAAGTACAGAAATGACTACTTTGTCCCCTTCGAGGATATTGTTGTTGCATCATACTTTATATATATATATATATATATATAGCGAGAGGTGTGTTTTTCTCTTAAACGTCTCTGGAGTGTTAAGGAGAGAATCTACACGGGCCGACACATTCTTCTCAAGCCCTTTCTCTGAGGCTGCAATGTAGAAATCCCTCTCAGCAGCCCCATCTACCTGCTCACTGTTTATCCCACTACAAAATCCAATAAATATTCTTAAAAATAAGGGCAATTTGGTTAAACAAATCAAAAAAAAGAAACAGATGAAGCAAAAATTCAATGTAGTGGCCTCACGATGTAACACAAAACTCTCAAAATACAACAAATCCATCACCGTTCCAGTCCTCAGTCAAATAAAGAAACAAAGAAAGAAATAAGTCAGGGAAGGATATATCTAGAGTAGTGGTTGTTTTACAATGGCGACTATGTCGAGAGAATGACAGGGCTTCAGTTTGTCATGTTGCAACTTCTTTAAAAACTGCTCCGTCTCCCCACCTGCTTCTCTCTTCTCTCCGTGCACGGAGGTGATCATACTCCTACCTGATCACAGTCTTTGACCTTAAACCCCTTCCCTTCCTCATCAAGAGCTCCTCCCGCTCCTCTTCCTCTCAGACGGGGGATAGTTCAGTCGGCGTAGTGCATGATGGACTCGACGTAGTTGCCGGGGAAGAGGCCTGTGGTGCTGTTCATCACGCCCTCGTACCAGCCGTCGTCGTTCTTCTTGATCACGTAGATGATGGCGCCCTCCTGGAACGAAAGCTCGTCCTCTTTGTCGCAGCTGTAGTCGTAGATGGCCACCACTGAGTCAACGAAACAATGATCACATGGTCATCGAAACAGAAGAAGATGCAGGCATTTTCTTACATGTTAAACTTGAAGTACAAATAATTATTTTGTAATTTCAAACTTTGCAACCAAACACAATGTTCCAACTGCGGAAGGTACGAGTGAGTCACTCAGCCCTCGCGATGATGTCACACCTTTCTCCAGGTAGCTGCGTGGGGCCCAGGGCGGGTCCTCCTCGGCGTACGGGTCGCTGTACTCCACCACCGCCGACTCGTCTTCATCCTCTTCATCCTCGTAGTCATCCGGCAGCGGTGGCGGAGGCGTGGGCTCGTCAAACACCGGCTCGTCGGAAGGCGGAGGTGGGGGCGGCACGTCTGAGACTAGAAGTAGTTTTGAGGGAGGCAAGAAGAAGAAGAAGTAGTTAAAGGAGAGGAGTACAAGTACAGGGACACAGAGGAGGGATTGAAATTCACATGCATTGAAGGAAGGAACAGAAACAGACCATGCTGTATGAAAAGAAACTTAATACGTCGAAATCAGAAGGGTTCGATATGACGGGTACAAAGGATGCACATACTGATTCAACTTGCATTTAAAGAAATTTAAGAAGGAGCTGGACGGTTGGGATCGCTGAGAGGAATCAAAGAGGACACAGATATGTAGAAACATCATCATGCTCATGGACAAACACCAACAGGCCTCATTATTCACATCATGCTTTCGGTGGTTCGGTCACCTAGAGGGCACGGATCACTGATGCTCACTAACTGCTGGGGGAGAGGGTTCCAAACAAACGGAGGTCATGCAGAGGGAGCGAGGAGCTGAAGAGCCACTTACTAGTCTCCTGAACTCGGGCCACAAAGCCCATCAGAGGCAGTTGAGGGGTGATCTGCATGGAGGGGGGAGGGGGCGCGAGCGGGCCGGCTATCACCGAGAACAAATAGGTAAAATAAAATCAACACACGGAGATGGAGGAGGACAGGGCCAGAGAGGGTGCGTCGCAGTGGGACAGACATGAGGACAGCAAAGACACAAGAAAATGAGATTAGAATAAACATGTAGAGCACAAACAATATGCAGACAATGACTTTTAGCAAAGCCCAAACCTGGGACATCCATAATTCATAGTATAGTTTCTTTCCATTTGTGGCTGTATGGATGGAATTTTCATGACCAGTGGAAGATTACTCTTAAGAACATACTGCACAAATCACTGTGATGCAAATTGACATTTGAGTTTGGATAGAAATAAAAGTGTAGCACTCGATCAGACAGTGCTAGAGACAAATGGGGGGTAAAACATTTTAAAGAGCTGTAAAGACAAGGAGCTGGTATAAAGCAGAAGCAGAGTGGAGGCAAATAATCGATCGGGAAAATGTCAGACCACAACAACAGACGGATCTTTTCTGAAGAGATACAAACGGCAGAGTAAGACTTTGGTGATCTGCTCCCTCTGAAATCTAAAAGTTTGGAGAGAAGCTGGAATCCGAGAGAGCGGATTTCAAAATAAACAGATGATGAGATTTAAGACTGAAAGGAACCTGGATAACAACAAGAATTGTTTAAGTGTCTGGTTCAACGTTAAACAGCTGTTAGTAGTAATAATCGTAGTAGATATAATTTCCTGCTTCAATACAAAGGACATGATTAGGTTTGTTCGACAGTAATAAAGGTAATAACTATCTAATTTTGAGTTATTTAGAGGAAATTGTTTAATAGAGCCACTTGAACTCCTTGGGATAAACAAACCTTGGTTCTGGGCGAAGTGTGGTCCCCCGTTGAGCTGGCTCTGGGCCATGTTGGGCTGACCGGTGACAGACGAAGGCCGGCGGTACGGCAGGGAGCCTCCCACCTGCGAGTTCTGCTGTAGCTGCGGCTGCGCCGGGCGGTTCATGCTGTAGAACTGCGCCGCACCTGAGGAGAGACGACACCAGGGGGAAGCAGAGAGTCATTCAGTGAGATTGGGGAGCTGGATCTTTGTATAGCTCTAAAACTGAAATAATCCTTCAGTGTGTATTATAAAGGCATATTAGTTAATGATAGTTAAGAAACCTGATAATTGGGTTTCAGGAAACATTTCTGAAGAAGCTCCTTAAACAATATGACTCAAATTTGATATGATTTTACATTTACACAGAAGCCACATTATACCATGAACAGTAGCACAGCACATTGACTGAAAATGACAATATCCAGCAGCCACACAACTCACAGAGAAAAGGCGAAAGAAATACAAACGAAATGAAGAATTCACTGCGAAAGCTTCTCACCACACGGCTCATGCATTATAGATCAGAACATCATCATCAACACAGACGCAGGCAGCTGATGAGATGCTGTGAAAAATGAAGAGCGGAGAATCCAGCTGCGGCACATGAAACCAGGCTGTGTGATCCAGACTTTTTGATATCCGGGACAGTTTTTATCAATATTCTCGACGGTGTTCTACAGTGACCTTTAAAAGTGGAAATTCTCTTCTCAGCTGTTTGCTTAAAAAGGTAGAACGGAAGTCAACATGAGACTTGCTGCTGAAGATTTTCCAAGAAGGCAATAATGGACTGAAGTTATCTGCATATTACTGCCACTGACTGTCAATCAGTGAAACTGCAGGACATGATATACCAACAAAACAGCTCTGGGTTTGATTTTGTTTACTAGCGTTTAGTCAACATTATCTCTGAAGACGTGACTTGATCTATAACTGATCGACAGTAATAAGCCGTCAGACAATACCATTAAATATGCTGGTTGATGACACATCAGTGGATGAACACATCTTTGCTCAAGGCGGGAGAGGATGCATGTCAGGGGGAGGCAGGATGGAGGATGTGGAGAGGGAGCGGATGAGCTTCTCCCACCGTTTCTCACACTCACCTTGTGCAGGGTTGCCGAATGTGGCTGTGCCAGTGGGGGCCGCAGTGGCAGGGAGCTGGGGAGGGGGTGGTGGTACAGGCGGGATCTCTACAGGTGGGTTGGGGGCCTGTGGGGGGCTGTCTAGGGCAGAGGGCCCCGGGGGACCAGGGGTTGTGGCGGAGGTGGGGTTGTTTGAGGGAGGTTTGGCGGGGTTGGATGGGACAGGGACTGAAGCCGAGGGGCCGAAGGTCAGGGAGTTGAAGAGGTGTTACAAAACAATCCGGAAGGAGAGAAAAGATAGGTGAAGGAGGTCAAGATAAGAGTGAGAAGGGAAGACAGGAATGCAGTAGATCCAGGCTGTCACACATTGTGATTTGAATTTAAAACCATTTGAAACCCGGGGTATAGACTCAAACATTTGAAAAAGATTAGTCAAGTTAGTTTCAAACACTAAATCATCATGCAGTCAGATTCCTCGAGAGGACAGAAGAAAGAGGTGTTACCTGGGAAGGCATTGGGCGGGGCCGGGGTCGGCACAGCGATGGGTATGCCCACGCTGCCACTGCCGCTGTTCTCCCGGCTGCTGCTGCGACTGCTGCTGGGGTGGCTGCCTCCGCTGCTCCCACTGCTGGTGGTAGGGTGGCAAAAGAAATCAGGCCACTTACACTCAGGCACACTCGCACATTCAGACCTCTGGGAGAAACTGCCTTTGTTGCGCAACTCGCCTCAACATATAAATGTTGAGGCCTACATTTGAAAGGTAACCCCAGGGAACTTCACTTAAAGGCCGGGTATAATCGAAGAGGGGGGGGGGGGGGGGGGGGGGGGGGGGGGGGGAGTTCTTATGACCCGTCATGCAACCATGTAGAAAAGCAAGTGTGTTTACAGCTGTTTTTAAACTGCAGGTAAAACTCAGCCATAATAGAAGGGGCCAGAAACTTTACTCACAGTCCTTGTAAACAACATAATTGCGCAAATGAATAGTGTTGCAGTCACACATAAGTTGTGTACAGGATGAAGAACAGATTGAAAGAGAAGTGGGCTCGAGTATCAAACTGTAGGGTTTTGTAAGGTTGAAGAAATTGGGTGCGGCCTCTGGATGCAGTTTGACCATCCAACAAGCACTGGGTGCTTGCAGCTTTCTTAATTTCATATCCACGAATACTAGTTTACTTTATCAGATAACTGATTAAATAAAATGATAAGAAAGTAGCCACGACCTTGTTGTTTCTCACTTGCAGACTGTGGTCCAACTCTGATATTTGAACGGTACGAAAGACACTGAAAACTGCTCCTTATTCATTTAGATGCAATTGCTTTGTTTTCTCAAGCGACGCTCTGTCATCCCCTTATTTGCTGGTGCTTCCAGCTCATTTGCACAAGCTGAAAAAAAAACTTAATCCTAACACTCATATTTATGGCAGCCACTGTGACGCTACTGTGCGAATAAGCTGTATACAAACATTTGTGTCTGATGATTCAGTGACGTCAAAGATGGCAAACTAGCGATAGTTCCAGGGCCATCACAAAGAACAGAAACTTATTTTGAGGGAGGGGGCAGGGAAACATAATTTAGAAGAATTATTAATGTGGATTAATAGTATTCAAAACAATATGAGTGTCATTCATCTTTATATTCCAGTTGCTACCAGCCTAGAATGGGTGTTCACGTAAAGTTGTATGTCGCATCCCTTTTCCTGGCTTCTCAATAACTCATAACCCTCATGAGCATTCATGTGTTAGCGTGAGCGGTTATGCTTTAGAGATGACTATGTGCCACAGCAGCGAGAAGCATCACCAACGACAAATGACAAAGATGACGCAGGACGAAGACAAAGATATAAAAAGCAGGAAGCATCAAGACACATGGGGCAGACTTTTGGTTGGACAGAGGAGAGCTCATGGCTGGGAGATGAAGAGAATGAGTTATGGATGGAGTGATGCGGATTAAGAATCGGCTGAGAGGAGAGTCTGGGGAAAGTTGTCTTGTCTATTAACGGACTAGGATGGTTTAAGATTTTTGGGGCAACAGATCGGCACAGTAGAGAGGAGATCTATGAATATTAGTCTGTCGGGATGGAAGTCATCTTGGGTTGACAGGGCTGTGAGGCGATGTTGCCCATTTATTTCGATCACTACAGGAACCTGTGTCTCGCCTTGCAATCTTCACCTCGTCCTCATTTGAGCCAGGAGGAGAGCACGTAGGTGAAGGGTTTCCAAATCAAGTGTTAATCTGGGCTTTCCTTTCAAGTTGGAACTGTTAAATGAGGTCATACTTGTGAGTTGAGGTGGAAAAAAAGAGACGGAGTGATTATACTTTCCGTAATAAGTTACTTCAGAGAGGAAGAAGAGGGGAAAAGATGCTCAGATGATTGCTCGCACTTTTAAAGTGTTGGAGAGGAGAAGGAGAAAGGGGAAGTAGGTGGAGGAAAAAAGGGGCTTGTTTGAGAAGTGTTGAGAGGCATGCTGGGAACAGGGGAGGGGGGTACCTGTACGTGCGGTTCCTCTGATTAACGGATGCAGTGCGTGCAGGGCTCTGCTGGGGCTGAGCCATGTTGCGCGTCGGGCTTGAGACGTAGTCGTTAGGGACAACGGGCGGACGCACCGGCTCGAGCGTCCTATAGGGGGAGTGGCGCCTGCGAGAGGGTCAGGAGGGGGCATCCACAGAGAAGTGTAGGGGAAGGGGAGGGGGGAGGAGGAGAGCAAGAAACAAACAAGTGCAAACTTAAAAAAGGGGTATGTCAGGTGGTGAACATCGGGGGGATGGGGGGGTTGGCTGGGGTCCACATGTGTTGAGGGGCAAACAGCGGACGTCAGGGCGGAACGCTGCCATCGCCTAAAAACCACACTTCCATAAGATGTGCACTGTCTCCACGGTCGGGTAGATTTAAAAGGCATGTAGGAATCTTCTCCCCTTCCACTTCCTGAGTTTGCAAAGTGCCATTCACTACGGGTTCCACTTCCTCAGAGCTAGTAACCTCCAAACTGAAAGTCCTGATGAAAAGTTTGGAAGGTGCAATCACGCACCCGCCTTTTATGGATTTTTGTGGTGTTAAATTTGAAGAGGAATAAGCTGTTTTGATGACAGTGAGCTCTCTGCTTGCAGATATGCCACAGGATCTAGATAACAGTGAGCCCTTTGTTGAACAGAAATAGAAAAGGACAGTTTTCTGGTGACAGCTACAAGACAATGAAAATTGTGCTCAAGTGATCCAGAAACGTTCAAAAGGTGGCTTCAGATTGGCTGAAATATTTCAAATTAGTTATACCAATGTGTCCCGATCATAACTTTGAATCACCGCCTACAACTTGCACATTCATTAAAAAAGAAACATGGAAAGTGATTTTTAACCCGACAGCAGCGCTATGCTGGTGGCGTCTTCGGTTTTTTTAAATGAGGAAAAGAAAAACAGAACCCTGATATTTATTGATCTGTTCCTGAGAAGATGCAGTGGCATGTTCATTTCCCAGCTGACACAGTGCGATGACCCATCTCTGAGCACGGTTGCTATGGCAAAAACCTTGCTGTGAGGAATATGGGGCAGCCAGGAGTGGGCGGGCTTGGTCGAAAAGACACAAAACTGAAAGTAAATTTGGAAAAAACAAACGAGGAAGAGGAAGTCGAATAACAAAGGAGAAACTATAAATTGAAATCACGAATAAGATGTCCGCACGTAGCCACAGGCTGCGGCGGAAGGTGGGCCATGGAGAGCTGGAGCTGTGGTTGATCGCCATGCGTCTTGAAGGGACAGACACACAAACACACACACACACCTCGGAGGGGTGGACACAATCACAAATTCAGAGACAGACAATTGTGGAGGTTATGGACACACACCCACAAACATACATTTCCCACATACACAGAGAACAAACTGCATTTGATGCCCAGGAAGGTCCCACGGGTGACAACAACACAACATTAATGTGCTGCACTAGCCGAGTCCCTGTGGGATAAGAGATACCTCCGACAGTCAAGACACAGAACAGAAGAAATATTTTAAAAAAAAAACTTCAGCTTTAATACCATAAGAACATTTACAGTGACCTTTATAGTCGTGTTCCTCCTGCGCCCCTGGCATTAGACAAATTCCCAGTGAAAAGCTTGAAGACTGGGAGATCGGAGCGCTCACCACGTGCACAACATTCTGCTGAGCCCCGGCCCAATTACATGTCCTTTTTTTTTTTATATATTTGACACTGCAAACTCAAATTTGACAGTTTCATGCAAACTTTACTTTTGTGGTTAAACAACAGCCCAGGGCAGAATGGTCGCTTAATGGTTGGCATTCTCACAAGAAGAACTTTGCTGGTTGTTAGTGTATTATTAGCGCTTTCTCTTCCCTATAATCTGTTTCTTCCAGTTTCATAATTCGAGAAGTGATGACCATATGCATAAAAATACCACCAGGGGATTGCCATATTCGGGGCAGAGTGCAAGATCCACATTGGCACAAACGTATCAGTCAGGAAAAGGCCTTTATTGTGCCTCAAGAGGTGTGTGCGATATGTTTGAGAGTTTCACGTAAAAATCTCTCCTGCATAAAGATACAAAAGGGATAAAGGAACACATTTGGTGAAGGGCCTTCCCAAAATAAAAAGAGACTCTAAACCCAGTCTCCCACTTGCAGATGAAAAACCACAACAAAGATTACCGCTGTGATGAGAACTACCACTGACGTCCATTCTAAATCACCCCGGGGACACTAATTAAACAGAGGTAAAGGGGAGATGATGAAACTGGGAGCAACCAGGCTCATCTGAAGGACTCGTGGTTTCTGTACCAAAGCCACAGAACACACACACTCAGTTTCTGATAGACACCGGTCTGCCTCCTTACGTCCGTCTGAGCTCCCAGCGCGGCGCTGGCACGTTTTACATACCCAAGGGTCCCTTTGCCTGACATGGGTGGGCTGGGGGGCTTCTGTGTGGGGGGGTTGGTGCGAGGGAGTCCGCCTCCTCCGGCCTTCATGTTCTGGGCGCTGGCCTATAGCAGGACAGGTGCAATGTTATTTGTGAGTTTATACAATTAATTTGATAATTAAGACGAGTAAAAACATGTACAAAAGTTATCTGTCTTGGCAAAGTATTTCTTTAAACAGTGAGGAATCTCAAAAAAAAAACGAAGGAAAAAGAACACTCCCACAGCAAACCAAACCAAATAACAAATACATATCACCTCCCTCGTTCGAGGCGTTTACTTTGATAGTCTTACCTTAAACCTTTGCAACCACTACGGTTGATTATAAAGATACAATAAGGCAAGCAGAAAGAGGGGGGAGAGAAGAAATCAGAGGATTAGTGTGTGAAGGAGGAGAGAAAATAGGGGGGGGAACAACAATTATTCATGCATGTGGTACAAAGAGCCAAGCCGGTAAGATTCAGGCAATAATGGCTCAGTGATGATCTTGGAGGAATTTGTCCTTTGAGACCTTTCGGCGAAACAAGCTCGTCTTTGTTTGCAAAGTCAGTGGGAAACAAGATTTCCAAAAAACAGCTCTGTTTACCTTTTTTATTAGATAAAATCATGACTGTACAGGAGCACTAGCAGGTGACAGACTCACAAAAGCAGAAGCTATATTTAGCCGAATGTCTTGGGTGACATTTCCCATCCTAGTGAAAGGCCTGGGTCATTGATTTCTTCTAATATTACTTGTAACTGAAACCCAGTAGTGATCGTTTGACCTCTGAAAGTCCTTTCCCTTTAGATTGTCTGCAGCGAACAGCTCAGATTAATCCCATAACACGAACAAAATCCGTTTTTTGAATTCCACACATTCTTTCAGACTGTTTTTTTGTAGGTCTCATTAAAATGTAAAAATTCACATTAGTCCTCCTGCAGCAGTGGTTCCAAGCCGCTGCTGCATGTGAACCCTGAATATGAAGTTCTTGTCACACGGAGTACTATTGATTTTTGATTTTATTCATTGGAATAATTTTTCAACACCTAAAGATGTAAAGCTGCGCAGTGCTTCACATAAAATACATTTTTATAAGATGGATGGTAGAAAAACAGTCATTATTCAGAGTTTATGTTTCCCTACCTACCCTAGTATAAACATTTGTTTCAGAAGCGGTGAATCGTCCATATAAATTAGGTCTAGCAAGGGAAACTAAGGTAAAAAGGAAGAGATTCCCCACCTTGACTCCATGACCCATGTCGTCTAACAGGCTGTAGTCGACGGGCTTGCGGATGTAGCGCACAGGCCTCTCAGGATTGGCCGGGGCGATGATCTTGTGTGTGCGGGATGTGTTCTTGTTGGTGGTGAGGATGCCGATCTCCCGCCTTGCTACTTTCTCTTTGTGGATGTCCACCGTCTGGAGACATGAAGTACAGAGGAAGACGTGGCAAAAATGAACACTGACATTCAGCAGGAATATCAAAAAAAAGTAATCATTAGTCTTTGCATGAAATCTTTGTGTGTCAGTTCCCAACCTGTGAGATGTGGTTGATGGAGGACTCCATGCGGCGGAGCTGCGAGGCCTGGATGTCCAGCATCTGAAGGACATTGTTGGCCAATGTGTTGATCAGGTAGGCTACGCTGGCCAGAGACTGGGTGGTGTAGTTCTTAGTCTCTTCCAGCGCCCTCTCTTTGTCTGGAGACTGAATGAGAGGGAAGAGAGAAATGGTGACATCAGAACTTCTGCACATATTTGGATTGGATTTCATGAAGATGGAGCGGTTTGTCAAGAGCAATCCACACTGGCACATGTTGCACATCTCATTAAAATACAGTTTCTCATCAAACCAATTTGAAAATTAACTTTTATCCAAGATGATGTCGTCAAAAAACACTTTCAGTCAATCACCTCTATTGGCAGACCAACAAAGACAACAAATGACAAGTTGTTATATAAAATACTGATACAAATCAGTCATTCTGTCATAGTCATTCATCAACTATGTGTTTCATAATGAAATAAAGATGAGAAATGTCACGTTAGAAGAGTTTAAACATTCCCTGTGACAGATTACCTCACCGTGAGGAGGTCTCCTATTAAAAACACATGCTTCCCATTAACACTGCATGAAAATTGAATCCCTGCATCTAAACTGCCAACATTATTTTCTTCCATTGTGAAATCAGGGGCTATATTCAAAGCAATAAGTGTGACGCCAACAGTGATAGTAGGGAGAGAGTTCCTGCTTTCAACAGTTGGCTTATTAATACAACTGTTCCTGATGTATTTAAGGCATATACATTTCATTAAAAGCCATCACACAGCTCGAGGGCGTATGTATCAGCCCTTTAAGTTGTATTCGTAATAGCTTAATTTAAATTCATCGTTGCGTGAGAGAGGAACGGTGAGAGATCCGATGTCACAGGTTAACATGACACACAGCGGTCCCTTCTTTGAGTCATGAAACCGTAACTAAACATCATTTCTATGGAATGCTGCTAGACAACCATCGGACAGATAAATGATCTCTGACGAATACCCTCCTTGGCGGATATAACAATACTTTGTTTTAAAGTTAACGAGCAGGAAGTGAGAAGCAGGTAATACGGCTGCAGCCAGAGCAAAAGGAGTCTTGTAAGGCAGCTGGTTCGGGCCGTGGGCGCAGCGTGGGCACATCAACTGGAACATCAAAGTGCAGATGGATCAGCTAATGTTGCTGCTGGGAAACTGCTCCTCACTGAAGCTGCATGCAGGGCTGGGCTGCAACAGCATATCATACTTAATATTTTGGAATGAATGCAACTATTTCTATCATTCATTTAGTGTCAAAGAAATTGATCAAGCAGAAAAGACACCAACTTCTTTGTTGTTGCTTCTAGAATGTGTGGACAGCTTTTATTTGTCAAATAACAGTCACTTTATGTTTTTGGAGACATATTTCACTTTGGTCAGACATTTTATCTTCTCAAATGTGAGGATTCTCTGCGTGTCCTTGTCCTGCATTTTAATGAATTGAATATCCATGCATTTTCCCAACATCAGTCTGTGTGGTGCTGACTTTACCAGAAAGATTTAAACAGATCATAATAGAAGCAGCACATAACATCGAACAAGCAGAGGTGTTCTCACTCGTCACAACAGCCACATTCTCAGTGGGAACATGTCCATTCCCCTGTAATGAGAAACCGACTGCGCTTGTGATGCAAGCAAAAAAAAGAATCTGAGGAGTCGCAAAGTGGCATCCAATCATACACATCATCGGACAGTCTGCAAACGCAAGAGCGTGGGGGTGCAGGCTTGCCTAGGGATCCAGACAAACTGGCTACATGACATTTTTTGATCTATGTATTGTTGTGTGTCTTTGTAGGATATACTGATGGATATGGACACCTGCATTTGAAAATGTTTTCTTTCTCAGCTACTCATTCGTGCCAATTACAGGTGTCTAGGCCTACTTTTTACATTGAAGCAGCTGAAAAACACCTTCCACTATGAAACAACAATTAAATCTTTCATATCCAAATATATATTTGGATATCCAAATATATATTTGGATATGAAAGCCTCAACACGTCTGAATTTCTCCATCAGGATTCACACTTAATTCTCTGAGAAATCAATGAAAACGTTTAAAAACACCCCAATTCAATTATAAAAAAGAAAAAAATCCTGGATCTGCCCCAACATTGAACGGGCTCCTTCCCCGATCCATGCTGCATCACAAAAACATAACCGCAGGTAACAAACAGGTTTCTAACAAGTTTAGCAACTTATAATTCATACAACAGCCTTTCTTGGAAATGTTCTACTAATTAACAGCTAAATAAGAAAACATGAGACAAGGTTCCTCGAAATGTGATGTAAGATATGGGACTTATACTATCAATTAGAAAATGAAATAAGACTACTTATCCAAATCAAGAGTCTAAGGAATGACGATACTGGGCTGAATGTAAAGACCATTTATCCGTCCATTGATTTTACATGACTCATGCATTTTTAGAGCATCTGTAGCAAATGTGAACAAACCGAAAGAACAACAATAAGTAGGCCAAAACACTCTCCAAGCGCAGGTTCAACAAGTGTCCATCCCTACATGACTAATGTGCAAAGACTCGGAGGCAGACAGGGCAGGGCCGAAGAGGTGAATTGCAGCTCGAAATTGAGAGATCAAGTATCCCACTAAATAACCCTCTGATGAATACTACTGTCTGTCTATTCTATTAGTGGTAATACCCATTGGAGAGCAGCTGGGTAAACCTTGCAGGGGTAGAGGAATCCAGGGCAGCTTGCCAGACAGCAAGTTGCCAGCATCCAGGAGCCGCCGCCTCTTCAGGAGAACCTGTCAGACCTGATCAGCCCTGCTCATCAAGGACGTCAGGTTTTTAGCATCACACCTTTGTCAAAACCTCATCTTGCTCACGACCGTGGAGCCCAATTTCCATCAAATCAGAGCTTTCTCTAATCAAAGCAGGGGCTGTGATTAGAGAAAGCAGGGGTGATCTGAAAGACTGGGGAAGTGGCAGCCCACCTGCAGCATGCCACAGATGCAAATGATCACTTCACGACACATACATGCTCAAAACCTCAAGCTCAAGCCAGGATCAGAAATGAGGAAGTTTAAAAGCCTGTAACTTGGATGTTGGAACGCGTTAAGATGCTTAATTTCAGTGTGTGTACGACTGCAGCATTAAAAATGTCCCAACATCATAAATCAGTGGTTTATCTCCTGTCAGGAGGAGCTCAATGGAGATTAATCTGGCCTGAGATCTGCTCCTGCATCCCCCGGTCGGTGCCCGATCAGCTGGCCGAGGTAGCAGCGGGGGCCGATCGCGGAGAAATTGATTTTTCACTGCGCCCCGTTTGTTCATTTGGACCGTGGCTGGTGCCGAGCAGCTAGCAGGCTAACGAGCTAGCCCCCACCGCGGGATGTACAAGTCACACACGCCGTTATTACTAGGAGGGGGAGGGGGGGGGGTGCGCCCCCCAAAAAACAACGCTGACCCCTCCGGGTGTGAACGCGACGCGGGTGACGACACACAATGTATTTGTGTGTGGGAGAAAACGCCCCGACTGCAGGTTGTGTTTTTGCGTTAGCCCCCAGCTAGCTAACCACGTCGGCAGCGTTAGCAGCAGCTAGCCGAGCATCAGTTGTCGCCCCGCCGCGAAAAAATTAAAGAAACCCTCCCCCCCTCCGCACACGCAGCGTGTTTTTCCCCCCTCCGCAGGTGACAGCCTACCTGGACATAGTTGCTCTCGCAGTATTCCGCGACTCGTTCCAAATTGGTGAAACTGTCCAGTAGCGCGCTTCGTCCTGCTGGAATCTCCTCTTCCAGTAGCATTTGCAGCTCCGCCATTTTCACATCTTTAGCGGAGCAGTGTGTGTATGTGTAGTGGAGGAAGGTGGTGGAGGGGGGCTCTCTCTGGCGCCGCGGCGGCCGTGCGCGGCACTGCAGGGGCTCTCCCCAGCAGGGGTTCCCAAAACATGTTGAGAACTGAAATGCAGAAAAACCAAACTCCCCACTGGATAAAACAATGTTTATGTGGTTTGGAAAAATGCTCCAGGCTTATTCTAGGCATGGCAACAAAGCCTCCTGTCAGGGATTCCTCTTTTATTCTGTCGAAGAGCAGCAGGAGAGGCTCCCAGCGGCCGGTGGAGTGCCATATTTTCTCTATTGCATTTGGGTGTGCACCATGTGGTTAACCACAAAATTTGTTAGAAATTTGCACTGCTGATATAGAAAGTGAGGCGCGACAGGCCCTTTGTTGCTTCTGTGTTTTGAAACATGCATTTGATCAGTTCGTTCTAAATTGATTTAGTCCACTTTCAATCCCAGTTGTCCCCCCACAGCCATAAGGCCTCTGACCTCTTGGCAACAACCATGATGGACATGTACTATAAATACATTGCACTGACCAGTTACTGTATGTGATAGTGTCTAATGTGACCTGTCTATTTCAATGTCTTTTTTATGTTGATAATTAACAATGTGGCAGAGGATGACTCTTGTCTTGTTTAGAAATAACTCACAAATAATGAGTAACATTTAACATACCACTGTAATGATTAATCAAATAATAAATTAAATCTACCAATAATCAATATACAGTTACTGTCCCTATTAAAGCAATTCCTGCTTTTTCAAATGTAAGATTTGATGCATTTTGTGTCTTATAGTAAATAACAAAATTCTGGTTTTGTGGTATAACTTGATTACACCTTTAAGAAATTGTGGGTTTGTTACTGTCTGTTTTCTAAAGTCATGGTATAAAACATATTTATGTAATAATGAAAAAAACTATGTGACACCAGCAAACTGAATTATTTAAGTAACACTAAGAAAAGCAGCGATATGCAATACATTATATCACAACATTTTCATACGTATTTTACTTTATGTCAGAAGTCTTTACAAAATAAGAAGTGAAATGTCTAAAGACAATGTGGCTCACGATAATAGACAAACACATCCCTCTGATTCAAGGCAGTTGTTCTTGGATTTATAAAAAACAAACATCTGGCAGCATAAAGTGTATTTTAGAATATTTAAAATACTGATATTTTAACAGTCTTTCAACAAGTGCAGAATTGATCTGTGGGGAGAGAAGGTAATAATGTGCTTCAGGCTCTGGCTGGAAAAAGAATACAACCAGGAAAACAGTGGTGGTGCAACTGGAGTGCAAAAAATCCCCCAAATTAAGAAAAGTCCCACAAGATTGATGCTAACTTTAGTGTTAATTACTGTCACGTAAAATAATAATTGGACTCTTCAGCTCTTCTGCCCACCGGCAATGTTTAAAGACGAGTTCTATCTCCTCCTGCTGACGGTGACCCAGGTCTCGTCTTTAGGCGTGGACACCAGCTCAGATCTGACCTCCATGACTTGTCCCTTCAGCTTCTGAAGCTTCAGCTGTCGCGCCATCGTGCTGAGCAGGACGGTGGCCACAGTGTAGGCGAATCTGTCAGAGACACAATAAACACAATACACTTTGGAAAGCGTCCCCTGAAGTATTCAACCACAGAGTTGGACCCGATCATTTAAAGTAATTTCTTTAATTTCTTCCAAGTCTGACTAATGAAATCTCTTCGTTTTAATGTGGTTCTGTACCTGAGCTCTGGGCACGTCTGATTCCCCGAGAAGCCGAGCAAAGAGAAGCTCTTCCTGACTGAATCCTCCTCAAAGCGATCTGGATCGAACCTGAAAGATTTCGGAGTCATCAACAAATCAGAGACTGGAAATATAAATATTCCTGCCTGAAAAGATGGAGCTGTTACATCCTTTAAAACATCAATATTCGTCAATATGAAGCAAACCTGTAGGGGGTGCTCCATGTGTCGGAATCTTGCAGGACTACTCCCAAAGCATAATCACCAAAGTCTGAAAGATGACAAAATCAAAACATGATCTTCTAAGAATAGTTAATACAGTTATTATGAAGTTTTCCACTATAATATTAATATTTCTTGTCTTCCCAAAGTTTAACTACAAAAACTGAGCACATTTATGCAAATATTACAAACAAAACAGTATACTTCATGATTTAATAATTCCACAAGCTCTTAGCTGTTTCCTTATCCCCTGTCTGATTATTAGTTCCTTTCTCAAGGCATCTCGACAACAAACCTAATACTAAATTCACTGATTGTCTGTGATACTGTTACAAACAGCTGGGAAGAAATCGACGGACAAAGAGCCCCACACAGATGGAAACCAGATACCTCTTTGGGGATTACGTGTTGATCAACCTTCCCCTCCACTTCCTGAAGCCGAGCCGCGACGGGGGTCAGCTTGGCTGTCCTCACTGTCTCATTTAGGACTTGCTGGCAATATCTGGTTAGGGACAGAAATAATGAGTTCATCGACCTTTGTTTCACTAAAATTTGACCAATGTCAGACATCTAGCGGCCAGGTTTAAAGATCCTACCTAAGCTGAGGGATCTTGTCCAGAGAAACTGGAGCCGAACCAAAAACTTCTGTCAGCTCCTGGTACAACTTGTCCTGGACTTCCTCTGAGGTGGACAAGAAGTGAAGTGCCCAGATACACACTGCAAAAATCATCAACATTTAACAGTGACTCAGAGGAGATCCATCATAAAATATGTATGATTTCGAGATTTCATCTCCGGTTGTCTTCCCAGTTGTCACTTACAGTTGGCAGTGATGACGCTTCCAGCCAAAGTGAAAACCATGCAGTCCTCCATGATCTGAAAAAAACAACCAGATGAATTTCAGTATATTTTCAGACCTACGTGTTAACTGAGAAGATTTTTCAATTATCGCTCAGGTTTGAAACCAGAGTTGGAGACTTCATCAGTATTCACCTGTCGCTCTGTGAGGCTGGACTGAAGGAGAGCGTCAACAAACGCAGTCTGCTTCCTCTGGGTTTTTCTCTCCTTTGCCACTGACAGCAGCACAGACTCCATCTCTGACAGAGCTGAAGAAATTATATTTTAAAAACATCATTGTCATTAATGGTTAAATGGTTAAAAAGTCTGTGTGTTTGCTTCCAGTCCCTCAGACGGCATCCAAGATTAACACCAGCCAGATGCCAAGTGTCTGAAGCAACTGCCCTTGGCAGAAAATCAATAAGGGTCCCCAAGAACAGTGGCGGTTCACTGATTAAGGTGATAGCCCTGAATGGGTTGGGTATGTCTGTTCTGCCACTCTATTTATATCTGTCTGAGGAACAGCTTTACACACAGATCATAGCTGAGCCTCTGCAAATCCCTGTATCTCTAAGGCAACAAGAACGAGGGCAGAATCCCACATTTCAACACACAGCAGGTGTGAGGGCACAAAATGGTAAAAACCCAAGACCAAGACAAAAAATGGGACCTGCTAGACTGAAAGATCAAGACAGGCAGCACTTAAGTGTTCCCGCACATACTTCAATAACCTCACTCACCTTTCTCATAGTGTCCTTTTCTGCTGGTGCTCTTCTCCAGGGAGCCGTCCAAATAGCCTTTTCCGATTACTGACCAGATCTGGTGGCGTCGAAGTGAGTTAGAAGACGCAAATATATTAAATTAATAAATGTAATTCAACAGAACTTCCTGAATTACACCCTGCAAAAAAAGTCACGGAAGTGAAAATATAAAAATACAAGGAATTGCTACCTACTGTGATGTTGGTGCCTCTAATTTAGTTATGTAACTATATATAGATGAGGTTACCTGTTCTTTCCAGTTTAAATACAGTATAAGAAGTACCTTTTAAAACATGCAAGAAAATCACCGTGCAAATTTTGACAAGCACAGGTGATATTTGATGACTCAAGATGTTTAAAGCAATCTGCCTCACCGCGTCATGGTTCTTGCGGAAGGAGATGACCTCCGCGTCATCTTTGAAGCGGTCGCCCAGAGCCAGCTGCGTGACCGTCTTCATGGCCAGGCCCAGCAGGTGGGCGCACAGTGGGGTGTGCTGGTCCACTGGGAACGACTTCCACTTTTCAACCAGCTCCTCCACCAGCTGGGAGACAAAAGACGATCCCAGACGGTATGTTTTGAAAACTTTTCCATACTTCTAAACCATGCAATGCATCAGCAGCACAAACCTGGAGCACGAGAGGAAAGTTGTTCTCCAGTGTGTTGTTGATGGCGCTCTCATACACCTTTTTCCTCATCATGGCCTCAGTGGCCCAACCTCCCATCCCTGACTGGTAACCCAGCAACGACTTCAGCATCGTCTCAAAGGAGTCGGCTGAGAGGAGCAAAAAGAAAGTGTTGAGGTTATTTTTGTTTACAAAGCGACGACTGTGGTTTAATTTCCTTCCTGCTGGTGGACTTACTGGTGTGGTTGGGGTTGATGTGCTGCTGCAGCTGGTTCACGGAGCCCAGGCTGACCACCGGCCGACCACCGAACCAGAACGACGCCACAGACCCGTGCTCCTGATGCAGACTCATGAGGAACTCGTGCAGACTGCCTCGGTTCACGATGTCCTGCAGGTTGCCATCCCTGATGAGGCAGAAAACAATGGATGTGAATCTCATGTCAACAGATGGTTATAAACATTTGATAAATATATATGTGTGATGCCACCAGACATTCATTTCCTTTGACTAAATTGAAGTTTCTATAAGATACAAAGACATAAATACAAATATATACTTACTTTTCATCTGTAGGGTTAAGACCTGGGATGCCAGAGGCTTTTCTGGATGACTGTAAATAAAGTCACACATGGATTTGAGCTGTTACAGTAATTACAAGTAATTCATTGTTAATACGATTTAAATGAGCACGTATACATAAGTGCACTGTCTTCATAGGGGCTAACACACACATTTTGCTTCGCCAATAAACAAATCCAGCTAACATCCATTCAATTATAGGGAATCCCATTTGAAAAAATGCTAATTTAAGGTGTGTTGGCTTCAACACATGCTAAGGCACCACATTTACTACTTTGATCATTAACTAGAGATTTAAGATAAAATCGGCGTGTAAGTGTCGAACTTTAGAGAGTTCGATTTCTATATTTTTTACTTTTCTAGCTCGTTTTGGCGAGTGGATCAACACTGGGTTCCGCCCACTTTGACTTGGTGAAGTTGTATTTTCTTGAAGCAGTTTTCTGTTTGGTGTATCACACTAGAGCCGAACTTATAAACAGTTCACATTGTCAGTGTGTGGATCTTGAATTGGCTTGAAAGGGATGCTCCCGCTCTCCAGGGAGAGATGCAGTGTTAAATTCCTCATTTTAAGGCGGAGACTGGCTAGATAAGGACTAGCTGAGAAGCTAACTTGACACTTGCAGAGACGTACCGGGTACAAGTAGAGAACCGCGCCGACTAACACGATGACGAACGTGACGGCGAAGATGGCGAAGTCCAGCATGACTGCTCAGGTTCAGCAGAACAGTTTCAGTGACTTTGACTCGTGAACATCTGGTTGTTTTCCACGTAAACTCTGTTAGCGTCACCACGTCAACACACTGTCCGGGTTCGACTACACGGTCCGGACAGGGAAAAGTAATCGAAAAGGGTGAAATCGATACTGAAACTATAGCAACGCTCACACGTTTTTGTGCATGTGTGCATTTTCCATATTTGTGTTTACCATGTATTTACTTTATTTTACGATTTCATTAATTTATTATCATTTAATTCACTGTAATCTTTTTTTTTTAAATTCTAATTTGTATTGTTTTATCCTCTTGTGAAGTTCTTTGTAACTCAAAAGTTGTGTAACCCAATTAAGCGAAAACAACTATTATGACTGAGTTTTTGGTCACACCGTGGGAATTCCAGCAAAAAGACAATAAAACACATTGTTGAATTCGTAGGGTAAAACCCTGTATTTAAAAAAAGCAACAACAACAACATATTGACATTTAAAAAACACAATACAACACAAGTTTAATGCCAAAACACAGTGCAAAAATATATGTGCAAAGCTGTAGTGTCGCAGCGGATACACGTGTTCCTCAGGCGATCATTTCTGATTTGTCCTCTGGTTTGGTCGCCTCCAGCTCCATGGCCATGAGATAACCTGAAGGACAACACAGTTAAATCAAACAGGGATCTTCCTTTAAAGCAGATACCCAAACACAAACGCGGATTCTTCTCTCTCACCCTCAGTGTAGTCCGTCTCAGGTTGGGACGCTATTAAGATCCAGGCCAGGCCGACAAACAGCGCCACCACCAGGTTGATGGTCACCCATGGTTGGAGGATATCGTGCTCGGACCCTGGTGGCCTGGAGGAGAGAAAGGGAGAGCCTCAGGTTTCATATGCAGGTTTTGTGTTGAAAGGTAAAAACCTAGCATAGCACGGTTCCACTGATCTCACCATAACGTTGTGTTGAAGGACGGGTACAGGTTGATTCGATCACTGGTCATCTGCTGGCTCAAGCACAGGACCAGCGCCGAGAAATCCACTAGACAGGAGGGAGAAATAAAACTGAAACCAAACACACACCAGCTACTTCAGGTAAAAAAAGAACTTGATGAGGAATCGCTGGAGGACAAACACAGTGTGGACTCACAGAATGAGGCGAGAGCGACGGGGTCCAGGGTGATGAACTCTCGCAGAGCCATGGAGCCTTTGGCCAGATTGACTCTGTGAGGCAGAGCAGGTTTTACGTTACTGACACAAGCTTTCTGTTTCATACTCTGAGATAAAAACCTGCACCTTTGAAAAGATTTTAAATAAACAAATATTAACACTGCAATCAGATATTTTTTACTTAATATTGGTCAGAGCAACAGCCACCCCGGGAGAACTTGATCCCATTTCCACTTGAACATTTTTACAAGGGGGCTGACAGGAAAAGTTCCCAAAAAGGCCCAGAGTTCAGTGCATGCATGAGAGGGAGTGTTGATCCTCACCTGTCGAAGGCAGCCACAGTGTTGATGGCCAGCAGCATGTAGAGCAGAGACTGGCAGGGGTATGCCAGGCTGTGGTACTGCTCCAGCAGGTTGGACAGAGCGGTGAGGTGCTGCCCAGCCAACATGTACACCACCACTACATTCCACATGGCGCAGCCCGCCAGGAAGCCGTGACAGTACAGGCCGAACCTCCTACAGCAGATGCAGAAGAGATGGTATTTTAGAAAAGGGGGAAAGGACCACGCATTCCTTTGTGTTGTTTTTCTTACAGAGACATGTTTCCTTCACCTGTAGCTTTTGTGCACTCTGATAGAAACGTCTCTGGTCGTCCAGAGCGGCTGAATGTGCTGGAAGTCCGTCATGTTATCCGTCTGGACGCTGGTCTTCCTCCAGTCGGAGCGCTCCGACGCCTGGAAACGCTCTGCACGTGAACACACACAAGGTTTAAGTCAGTATTTCACCATTTAACAGCCTCAATCACTTCTTCTTCTTCTTTTGTTACTCACTGTTCTTCTCGACAAACACCTTCCCGACCGTCTGGCTCTGACCCTGTGGGGCCGAGAACAGAGAATGCTGGGAGATAGGAGGGAGGGTGTCTGTGATGATATCATCTTCTTCTACGTCCAACTCATCGGGAAGCTGCGACTCAACCACTTTTGACTTCCTAAAACGACAACAATAAGGGTTATATCCATTACAACATAATTCATAATCAGGTTGTTGCTTCATTAAATCTTGTTCTTTTTTTAACAATTATTACAAATATAACACAACTCAACTCATAATATGCATTATTTGCAGACACTTTGCTCTGCTTCATCAGGGATGATTGTAAAAAATAAGGTTTCACTGATTTTGACATCTGAAGAAGTGAACGAATCGAGTCCTTGATTAACTGAGAAAAGATGAACTGATATGGAAAATAACCGTTATATATTAAGTCCTTGCAGAAATAAATGTCCTGCTTTGAAAACCTACTTTTTCCTTTTGCTCTTTTTCACCACCTCTTCTCCGTCCGTGTACTGATCAGCTGTATCTCCGTTCACCAGATCGGCCTGGTCGTCTTCAACATCTGAAACTATGGCACAGGCGTGAATATATGTGAATATACTCCTCTATCCAAACTGAGCTGGTCATACTGTAGTCCCTCCTTAACAAGGCACCGATCTGCCACAGTTTCTGCAGTTTAATTGTTTTCTTGACATGTTGTAAAAGCCTACGTGTGCCGTCTGTACACGCAGTCAGATTTTTACCTATAGCAGCTGTTTTCTTTTTCTTCCTCCTCCTCGGGGGAGGCGCTCCATTTGTGGGTTCCAGGGAAAGTTGCTCTCCCACCTCAGATGTCCTCCTACTGTCCAGGCCTCCCATCTCCAGCCCCTGATCTGAGAGATGAAGCGGTGCGTGAGTATTGACATTTCACTCTGAAAGGTTAAGTTGTGTTGATGGGTCCAACAATTTCTCCCCTTGCAGTACATTTTCTCATGTTTACTTGAACACAAAGCAGCATTTCACAGTTTGTGGGACACAGCGGGAGACCCTTTGTGTTTCTTACCGTCCGCATCATCAACTCCATTCGTCTCCTTCCTCACCCTCTTCTTCTTTTGTCTCGGCGCTGCCACTTCCACTGCGTGAGAACAAAAAAAGTGAATCCAAATTAGAAAAGCTTCAGTACAAAACTAAAGAGGGATACATGATATATATATAAAATAAAATAAGAATGTTAATAGAATATACATAGACTCAACAAGATGCACATACAAGATATTCAATATTTTTTGCTATTATAATTATCATATTAACATATGTTCTACAGATTCTGACTCACCAGCTGTGTCTTGACTTCACGTTTCACACAACAAAGAAAGAGACAACAACAACATGGGTCAGTACAAAAACGGTATGTGAAAACAAAGTGATGATTATCTGGTCACAGCCAGAAATGAACACGTTCACGTACCTCGTCATCGGGGGGAGCGACCGCTGTCCTCTCTTAAGAGACAAAAGACAAACACACAAGTCAGTTCTCTTCTTTATGTTGTTGTTAAAGGTTCTTGCCAAATAATATTATATAAAAATAATCTGATTTGCCACCGCTGACTTTAACTTTTTTGTATCCATGACTCAGCCTTATTTAAATTCATACCTCTGTAACTTTAAGAAGCTTTCAGATTCATTCTTAGACTTCTTCATGGTTTTATTCACGTAGAATGAAGTTTAATTTCTGTTTCACAGCCAAATATCAATGCAAACCAGCAGGGATGTTGTAGAAATACAATATGTGCTTTATTAACATTCATATCACACAAAATCTACTCGTCTACCACTAGCGAGACGGCTGAGAAACCAAAAATCAAACACTGCAGGTGGTGAAATTGGATTAGTGAAATGCTCGGATCCATCAAACGAAGCGTAAACACATTAACAAATTAACACCTGATCTAGTTTGGAGTTTAATAGAGGTCTAAAATGTTAAGGATAAGACATCAGAAATAGAGATCTTACCATTGTCTTTCTGGCCATTTCACCCGAGAATCGAGTAAGAGCGGACTGAAGCCACAAGGACCATCCTGGCTGTTAAATCCTCGGCTAAATCTGTGTTCATACATCTGCCACGACGGAGGATTACTCGGGGTAAGAGGTCAAAACCTTTTCTTTCTTTTTTTCAATCTCTTGAAGCAGTGTGTTTATTTTTGAGGAAGTGCGTGTCTCTGGAATCTGTTTTCTAATCTCTGCGACAACAAAGCTAAGGTTATTTATTCTAAGTTTGTTTGGTAACAATCAAGGAGTAACAGTTTTTTGTTTTTACCTTTATATATACAGTCTATGGTTTTGACTCAGATATCAAAACAGAGAAAAGCAGAAAATCCTCACATATAAGAAAATTAAAGCGGCTGAAATTTATATTCTAGTGATAAATAATTAAATTAATTAATACACTATAAAAAAAAACTATTTGAATGTGGAGCACTTTTATTTCTCTATAAAATCTCTCTGCAGCTCAGTTTTCGTGTTGAAATGACGATTCATTCTCTTTTTGAATCATTACATCACATTGAACTTTATTTGCTCCACCGCCTGAGGACTTCTGGGGCGAGTAGACGAATTCTTGTTTTGTTTTGTTGTAATGAATGTGATATTTTTCCTCTTGCATCAATAGTAAAAGTAATAATTGAACAACTTCGATGTAAATGTTCCTTTTGAGGACTGTGCATCTTCAAACGAGTATAATAAATAACATTAATGACGATTGCACAGTACAGTGATCCTATAAATACCTGTGATGAAAAAGGTTTGGGGTTTAAAACCCGGATACTTCTCTGACTAACCTGTGGAAGAGGCGGAAGCTCCCTGGGCCGCATCTTCTGTAGTAGAAACACAGATTATTTGAGATTTACACGTAACTTAAATGTCGAATGTGTAAAAACACACAGAGTTAGAACACAACTGTTAGCTTCACAAACAACTCAAACCCGCTAGCTCAGATCATGCTAATCCTTAAAAGCCACTCATACCGTTATTTAGGAAAACAAACGTGTAAGCTACCTTCGAGTTTTCTGTCTTTCTCTCCAGATGTTCTCAGAGATGAAGCTTTCAAAGGTCATCCGGTTGAATGAACTCCACTTTCTTCGTATTAACCAAATACGACATCAGTTTGAAAGTAAATAAACAGCGTCTTCTCCCGTTGTTCGCTTTATTTACATTCTGCAAAGGGCGAGTTGCCACCCGGACGCATTCAGGGGACGCACACAACACTCCTTTCCCGTGTCTTCACAATAAAAGTTCCACTTCAAGGGAGGTGAACAGGTGAAAAAATTACAAATAAAATAATTTAAATCCTGAATAGTTACAAACAAATTTCAAGCAAAATGAAATGTGTCCCCCACTATGATTCTTGAAATGCGTCAGAAGCCAAGTCTGGAAACTACTGGGTTATTCTCTAACAATAGGTTTTTAAAGCATGTTAAATCATCCAGTATCTAAAATTCAAAAATATAAAAGTAACTTTACTTAAGGCTGTCAAATTGATGTAGTAAAGTAGAAAATACAATGGTTTTCTCTGATTAATTTCATTTAATTTAGATTTTAATTTTTTTTAAATTTACATAGTGTACGATATTGTGCATTAATGTTGAACAGGAAATAAATGACAAGTACACTTTCCCCTCTTTCTAATTTTCTGCAAATTTTGGTAAGAATTTGAGCATGTTCAAGCCCTCAATAAGTCAATTCATTTGCCTGAAAAATAATAATCATTACAATTTCAATAGGGCCTCACTGTCTGTCAGTGCCTGTCAGTGCTCGGGACCCAAAAAAAAGACAAAATAAGTGAACGCAGAGATAAATTACTATGAGAGTTGCTTTATTATCGTCACAAACAGGTACAAGTTTTAAAATTCCATTGCTTTGCATGCACTTTGGAAGCATTTTACTATGAAAAACATGGTTTAAGGTCACTAAAGTGTTATTTTTGCAAGTTTGCCAAACACAGCATTTGGTTAATTTAGCTTTTTGTAAACCTTGGTTAAATTTTTTGGCGTGCAGTGACAAACACTAAGCTATAGAAAAACACACAGAAATGATAGACGTGACATGTGGAGAACTTCATCCTGCACTGTGGCTCCACCACACAGGATCTACACAGGAAGTCAGCTCCCCTGGATCATCCTGTCAGATTATTGTAAAGTATCCATCCTACAAGATAAAAAAAAAAACTACATTTGGATTTCTACTGTGTAAACATCAGTTGGACAAACCTCAAGTCTATTTTGCAGATCTGTGTTACAACAGAGGGGAGCAGGGCAAGAAATTGAAAAGCTACATGCAAAGTACAAATCGACCTTTTTACAAGCACTCTGTCACTGTAATAATTCACAGATCGTAGTGTTATTACACTTTTCTACATACAGTTGTCTTCCTACTTTTAAAAGACAAACAAAAAGCTGATTAAACTGACAGAGCTTCAGGGATTTCTTGGGGCACGAGTCCAGCTTCATCTCGTCTTTGGGGATTTGACGACGACTTAAGAACCAGTCAGAAACGTCAGAAACACCCAGATCAAAATATTCAGATTTTTTTTTTCATGCCCTACTCCCCTTTGAAAATGCAGTGTTGGACAGAAATACAAATTGATTTCAATGTTAAGCTTTTCCAGATGATATTCCAGACTTTCGGTTTGCCAAAATTTGCTGCCATAATAATTAAAAACAAAAAAAAGGGCGAGGGGGGTCGGGGAGAGGGTCGCGTCTCTCTTCGCCCCTCCTCTTCCCCTCCGTCCTCCCTCAGGAGTCGGTGGTGGGCCGTATCCAGCTGGCAGGGACCCACTGCGGCTCGTCCTGAGCCTTCCTCGCCGCGGTCAGCAGCTGGGCGCAGGAGTCCTGCAGCCCGTCGTTGACGATCACGTGGTCGAAGAACTGAGAGAAGTGCGACTCCATCTTGCGGGCGGCCTCCTCCATCTCCTGGAAGTCGTCGCCCTGTTGGAGGACAGAGAATTTTAGATGAAAATGTTCAAAACATACAAATTAAATAGGTTTGAAATGATATATATCATAACATTGTGCTCTTGAGTATATCAATGATGAGATTGTGACGCTTATTTTTCTTCTCATTTTTTTCTAATGAGTTTTTCAATCTGAGCGGAAAAATGAAAAAGTACAGAGGTCAGAAAAAACAGACTCATAACAGTGATCTTACTTTGAAGGGTCTGTTGACATAGT